>NW_026696297.1:0-48347 GCF_030435755.1 Ochotona princeps | reverse complement strand
GGAGAACAACTCCATTTGGCTCACTAACTTCACACACCATCAGGCTTCAAAGCAGCTCTCAAGGAAACTCAGTTTTCACACTCTATGCTTAGTGCCCTTTGAGTGCATTATCTAGGAATGAACCTGGTAGAGCATCGCACACAAACGAATGCTCCACATGCGGGTTTCACATGCCACCAACTCCACATTCACAGGCAACTTCAGCGCCACAGCCGTTTTCAGATAGCCCTCAATGCAAAGGCTCTAGACGCAAATATTGGTGTGAGAGCTAATTCAATCAAGGAAACACTGCATGTTGGTGAAGGGCATATTGAAGAAGGATCAGCCGAGTGGTTCTTGTGGGAGAACAACTCCATTTGGCTCACTAACTTCACACACCATCAGGCTTCCAAGCAGCTCTCAAGGAAACTCAGTTTTCACACTCTATGCTTAGTGCTCTTTGTGTGCCCAGGACGGAAATGAAGCTTGTTCAGCATCCCACACAAACGAATGCTCCACATGCGGGTTTCACATGCCAACAACTCCACATTCACAGGCAACTTCAGCGCCACAGCCGTTTTCAGATAGCCCTCAATGCAAAGGCTCTAGACGCAAATATTGGTGTGAGAGCTAATTCAATCAAGGAAACACTGCATGTTGGTGAAGGGCATATTGAAGAAGGATCAGCCGAGTGGTTCTTGTGGGAGAACAACTCCATTTGGCTCACTAACTTCACACACCATCAGGCTTCCAAGCAGCTCTCAAGGAAACTCAGTTTTCACACTCTATGTTTAGTGCCCTTTGAATGCATTATCAAGGAATGAACCTGGTAGAGCATCCCACACAAACGAATGCTCCACATGCGGGTTTCACATGCCACCAACTCCACATTCACAGGCAACTTCAGCGCCACAGCCGTTTTCAGATAGCCCTCAATGCAAAGGCTCTAGACGCAAATATTGGTGTGAGAGCTAATTCAATCAAGGAAACACTGCATGTTGGTGAAGGGCATATTGAAGAAGGATCAGCCGAGTGGTTCTTGTGGGAGAACAACTCCATTTGGCTCACTAACTTCACACACCATCAGGCTTCCAAGCAGCTCTCAAGGAAACTCAGTTTTCACACTCTATGCTTAGTGCTCTTTGTGTGCCCAGGACTGAAATGAAGCTTGGTCAGCATCCCACACAAACGAATGCTCCACATGCGGGTTTCACATGCCACCAACTCCACATTCACAGGCAACTTCAGCGCCACAGCCGTTTTCAGATAGCCCTCAATGCAAAGGCTCTAGACGCAAATATTGGTGTGAGAGCTAATTCAATCAAGGAAACACTGCATGTTGGTGAAGGGCATATTGAAGAAGGATCAGCCGAGTGGTTCTTGTGGGAGAACAACTCCATTTGGCTCACTAACTTCACACACCATCAGGCTTCCAAGCAGCTCTCAAGGAAACTCAGTTTTCACACTCTATGTTTAGTGCCCTTTGAATGCATTATCAAGGAATGAACCTGGCAGAGCATCCCACACAAACGAATGCTCCACATGCGGGTTTCACATGCCACCAACTCCACATTCACAGGCAACTTCAGCGCCACAGCCATTTTCAGATAGCCCTCAATGCAAAGGCTCTAGACGCAAATATTGGTGTGAGAGCTAATTCAATCAAGGAAACACTGCCTGTTGGTGAAGGGCATATTGAAGAAGGATCAGCCGAGTGGTTCTTGTGGGAGAACAACTCCATTTGGCTCACTAACTTCACACACCATCAGGCTTCCAAGCAGTTCTCAAGGAAACTCAGTTTTCACACTCTATGCTTAGTGCTCTTTGTGTGCCCAGGACTGAAATGAAGCTTGGTCAGCATCCCACACAAACGAATGCTCCACATGCGGGTTTCACATGCCACCAACTCCACATTCACAGGCAACTTCAGCGCCACAGCGTTTTCAGATAGCCCTCAATGCAAAGGCTCTAGACGCAAATATTGGTGTGAGAGCTAATTCAATCAAGGAAACACTGCATGTTGGTGAAGGGCATATTGAAGAAGGATCAGCCCGAGTGGTTCTTGTGGGAGAACAACTCCATTTGGCTCACTAACTTCACACACCATCAGGCTTCCAAGCAGCTCTCAAGGAAACTCAGTTTTCACACTCTATGCTTAGTGCTCCTTGTGTGCCCAGGACTGAAATGAAGCTTGGTCAGCATCCCACACAAACGAATGCTCCACATGCGGGTTTCACATGCCACCAACTCCACATTCACAGGCAACTTCAGCGCCACAGCCGTTTTCAGATAGCCCTCAATGCAAAGGCTCTAGACGCAAATATTGGTGTGAGAGCTAATTCAATCAAGGGAACACTGCATGTTGGTGAAGGGCATATTGAAGAAGGATCAGCCGAGTGGTTCTTGTGGGAGAACAACTCCATTTGGCTCACTAACTTCACACACCATCAGGTTTCCAAGCAGCTCTCAAGGAAACTCAGTTTTCACACTCTATGTTTAGTGCCCTTTGAATGCATTATCAAGGAATGAACCTGGTAGAGCATCCCACACAAAAGAATGCTCCACATGCGGGTTTCACATGCCACCAACTCCAGCATTCACAGGCAACTTCAGCGCCACAGCCGTTTTCAGATAGCCCTCAATGCAAAGGCTCTAGACGCAAATATTGGTGTGAGAGCTAATTCAATCAAGGAAACACTGCATGTTGGTGAAGGGCATATTGAAGAAGGATCAGCCGAGTGGTTCTTGTGGGAGAACAACTCCATTTGGCTCACTAACTTCACACACCATCAGGCTTCCAAGCAGCTCTCAAGGAAACTCAGTTTTCACACTCTATGCTTAGTGCTCTTTGTGTGCCCAGGACGGAAATGAAGGTTGTTCAGCATCCCACACAAACGAATGCTCCACATGCGGGTTTCACATGCCAACAACTCCACATTCACAGGCAACTTCAGCGCCACAGCCGTTTTCAGATAGCCCTCAATGCAAAGGCTCTAGACGCAAATATTGGTGTGAGAGCTAATTCAATCAAGGAAACACTGCATGTTGGTGAAGGGCATATTGAAGAAGGATCAGCCGAGTGGTTCTTGTGGGAGAACAACTCCATTTGGCTCACTAACTTCACACACCATCAGGCTTCCAAGCAGCTCTCAAGGAAACTCAGTTTTCACACTCTATGCTTAGTGCCCTTTGAATGCATTATCAAGGAATGAACCTGGTAGAGCATCCACACAAACGAATGCTCCACATGCGGGTTTCACATGCCACCAACTCCACATTCACAGGCAACTTCAGCGCCACAGCCGTTTTCAGATAGCCCTCAATGCAAAGGCTCTAGACGCAAATATTGGTGTGAGAGCTAATTCAATCAAGGAAACACTGCATGTTGGTGAAGGGCATATTGAAGAAGGATCAGCCGAGTGGTTCTTGTGGGAGAACAACTCCATTTGGCTCACTAACTTCACACACCATCAGGCTTCCAAGTAGCTCTCAAGGAAACTCAGTTTTCACACTCTATGCTTAGTGCTCTTTGTGTGCCCAGGACTGAAATGAAGCTTGGTCAGCATCCCACACAAACGAATGCTCCACATGCGGGTTTCACATGCCACCAACTCCACATTCACAGGCAACTTCAGCGCCACAGCCATTTTCAGATAGCCCTCAATGCAAAGGCTCTAGACGCAAATATTGGTGTGAGAGCTAATTCAATCAAGGAAACACTGCATGTTGGTGAAGGGCATATTGAAGAAGGATCAGCCGAGTGGTTCTTGTGGGAGAACAACTCCATTTGGCTCACTAACTTCACACACCATCAGGCTTCCAAGCAGCTCTCAAGGAAACTCAGTTTTCACACTCTATGCTTAGTGCTCTTTGTGTGCCCAGGACTGAAATGAAGCTTGGTCAGCATCCCACACAAACGAATGCTCCACATGCGGGTTTCACATGCCACCAACTCCACATTCACAGGCAACTTCAGCGCCACAGCCGTTTTCAGATAGCCTCAATGCAAAGGCTCTAGACGCAAATATTGGTGTGAGAGCTAATTCAATCAAGGAAACACTGCATGTTGGTGAAGGGCATATTGAAGAAGGATCAGCCGAGTGGTTCTTGTGGGAGAACAACTCCATTTGGCTCACTAACTTCACACACCATCAGGCTTCCAAGCAGCTCTCAAGGAAACTCAGTTTTCACACTCTATGCTTAGTGCTCCTTGTGTGCCCAGGACTGAAATGAAGCTTGGTCAGCATCCCACACAAACGAATGCTCCACATGCGGGTTTCACATGCCACCAACTCCACATTCACAGGCAACTTCAGCGCCACAGCCGTTTTCAGATAGCCCTCAATGCAAAGGCTCTAGACGCAAATATTGGTGTGAGAGCTAATTCAATCAAGGAAACACTGCATGTTGGTGAAGGGCATATTGAAGAAGGATCAGCCGAGTGGTTCTTGTGGGAGAACAACTCCATTTGGCTCACTAACTTCACACACCATCAGGCTTCCAAGCAGCTCTCAAGGAAACTCAGTTTTCACACTCTATGCTTAGTGCTCCTTGTGTGCCCAGGACTGAAATGAAGCTTGGTCAGCATCCCACACAAACGAATGCTCCACATGCGGGTTTCACATGCCACCAACTCCACATTCACAGGCAACTTCAGCGCCACAGCCGTTTTCAGATAGCCCTCAATGCAAAGGCTCTAGACGCAAATATTGGTGTGAGAGCTAATTCAATCAAGGAAACACTGCATGTTGGTGAAGGGCATATTGAAGAAGGATCAGCCGAGTGGTTCTTGTGGGAGAACAACTCCATTTGGCTCACTAACTTCACACACCATCAGGCTTCCAAGCAGCTCTCAAGGAAACTCAGTTTTCACACTCTATGTTTAGTGCTCTTTGTGTGCCCAGGACGGAAATGAAGCTTGGTCAGCATCCCACACAAACGAATGCTCCACATGCGGGTTTCACATGCCACCAACTCCACATTCACAGGCAACTTCAGCGCCACAGCCGTTTTCAGATAGCCCTCAATGCAAAGGCTCTAGACGCAAATATTGGTGTGAGAGCTAATTCAATCAAGGAAACACTGCATGTTGGTGAAGGGCATATTGAAGAAGGATCAGCCGAGTGGTTCTTGTGGGAGAACAACTCCATTTGGCTCACTAACTTCACAACCATCAGGCTTCCAAGCAGCTCTCAAGGAAACTCAGTTTTCACACTCTATGTTTAGTGCCCTTTGAATGCATTATCAAGGAATGAACCTGGTAGAGCATCCCACACAAACGAATGCTCCACATGCGGGTTTCACATGCCACCAACTCCACATTCACAGGCAACTTCAGCGCCACAGCCATTTTCAGATAGCCCTCAATGCAAAGGCTCTAGACGCAAATATTGGTGTGAGAGCTAATTGCAATCAAGGAAACACTGCATGTTGGTGAAGGGCATATTGAAGAAGGATCAGCCGAGTGGTTCTTGTGGGAGAACAACTCCATTTGGCTCACTAACTTCACACACCATCAGGCTTCCAAGCAGCTCTCAAGGAAACTCAGTTTTCACACTCTATGCTTAGTGCCCTTTGAGTGCATTATCTAGGAATGAACCTGGTAGAGCATCCCACACAAACGAATGCTCCACATGCGGGTTTCACATGCCAACAACTCCACATTCACAGGCAACTTCAGCGCCACAGCCGTTTTCAGATAGCCCTCAATGCAAAGGCTCTAGACGCAAATATTGGTGTGAGAGCTAATTCAATCAAGGAAACACTGCATGTTGGTGAAGGGCATATTGAAGAAGGATCAGCCGAGTGGTTCTTGTGGGAGAACAACTCCATTTGGCTCACTAACTTCACACACCATCAGGCTTCCAAGCAGCTCTCAAGGAAACTCAGTTTTCACACTCTATGCTTAGTGCCCTTTGTATGGCTAGGACCGAAATGAACCTGGTAGAGCATCGCACACAAACGAATGCTCCACATGCGGGTTTCACATGCCACCAACTCCACATTCACAGGCAACTTCAGCGCCACAGCCGTTTTCAGATAGCCCTCAATGCAAAGGCTCTAGACGCAAATATTGGTGTGAGAGCTAATTCAATCAAGGAAACACTGCATGTTGGTGAAGGGCATATTGAAGAAGGATCAGCCGAGTGGTTCTTGTGGGAGAACAACTCCATTTGGCTCACTAACTTCACACACCATCAAGCTTCCAAGCAGCTCTCAAGGAAACTCAGTTTTCACACTCTATGCTTAGTGCCCTTTGAGTGCATTATCTAGGAATGAACCTGGTAGAGCATCCCACACAAACGAATGCTCCACATGCGGGTTTCACATGCCACCAACTCCACATTCACAGGCAACTTCAGCGCCACAGCCGTTTTCAGATAGCCCTCAATGCAAAGGCTCTAGACGCAAATATTGGTGTGAGAGCTAATTCAATCAAGGAAACACTGCCTGTTGGTGAAGGGCATATTGAAGAAGGATCAGCCGAGTGGTTCTTGTGGGAGAACAACTCCATTTGGCTCACTAACTTCACACACCATCAGGCTTCCAAGCAGCTCTCAAGGAAACTCAGTTTTCACACTCTATGCTTAGTGCCCTTTGAGTGCATTATCTAGGAATGAACCTGGTAGAGCATCCCACACAAACGAATGCTCCACATGCGGGTTTCACATGCCACCAACTCCACATTCACAGGCAACTTCAGCGCCACAGCCGTTTTCAGATAGCCCTCAATGCAAAGGCTCTAGACGCAAATATTGGTGTGAGAGCTAATTCAATCAAGGAAACACTGCATGTTGGTGAAGGGCATATTGAAGAAGGATCAGCCGAGTGGTTCTTGTGGGAGAACAACTCCATTTGGCTCACTAACTTCACACACCATCAGGCTTCCAAGCAGCTCTCAAGGAAACTCAGTTTTCACACTCTATGCTTAGTGCTCTTTGTGTGCCCAGGACTGAAATGAAGCTTGGTCAGCATCCCACACAAACGAATGCTCCACATGCGGGTTTCACATGCCACCAACTCCACATTCACAGGCAACTTCAGCGCCACAGCCGTTTTCAGATAGCCCTCAATGCAAAGGCTCTAGACGCAAATATTGGTGTGAGAGCTAATTCAATCAAGGAAACACTGCCTGTTGGTGAAGGGCATATTGAAGAAGGATCAGCCGAGTGGTTCTTGTGGGAGAACAACTCCATTTGGCTCACTAACTTCACACACCATCAGGCTTCCAAGCAGCTCTCAAGGAAACTCAGTTTTCACACTCTATGCTTAGTGCCCTTTGAATGCATTATCTAGGAATGAACCTGGTAGAGCATCCCACACAAACGAATGCTCCACATGCGGGTTTCACATGCCACCAACTCCACATTCACAGGCAACTTCAGCGCCACAGCCGTTTTCAGATAGCCCTCAATGCAAAGGCTCTAGACGCAAATATTGGTGTGAGAGCTAATTCAATCAAGGAAACACTGCATGTTGGTGAAGGGCATATTGAAGAAGGATCAGCCGAGTGGTTCTTGTGGGAGAACAACTCCATTTGGCTCACTAACTTCACACACCATCAGGCTTCCAAGCAGCTCTCAAGGAAACTCAGTTTTCACGCTCTATGCTTAGTACCGTTTGTATGGCTAGGACTGAAATGATCCTGGTAGAGCATCCCACACAAACGAATGCTCCACATGCGGGTTTCACATGCCACCAACTCCACATTCACAGGCAACTTCAGCGCCACAGCCGTTTTCAGATAGCCCTCAATGCAAAGGCTCTAGACGCAAATATTGGTGTGAGAGCTAATTCAATCAAGGAAACACTGCATGTTGGTGAAGGGCATATTGAAGAAGGATCAGCCGAGTGGTTCTTGTGGGAGAACAACTCCATTTGGCTCACTAACTTCACACACCATCAGGCTTCCAAGCAGCTCTCAAGGAAACTCAGTTTCACACGCTATGTTTAGTGCACTTTGAATGCATTATCAAGGAATGAACCTGGTAGAGCATCCCACACAAACGAATGCTCCACATGCGGGTTTCACATGCCACCAACTCCACATTCACAGGCAACTTCAGCGCCACAGCCGTTTTCAGATAGCCCTCAATGCAAAGGCTCTAGACGCAAATATTGGTGTGAGAGCTAATTCAATCAAGGAAACACTGCATGTTGGTGAAGCTCATATTGAAGAAGGATCAGCCGAGTGGTTCTTGTGGGAGAACAACTCCATTTGGCTCACTAACTTCACACACCATCAGGCTTCCAAGCAGCTCTCAAGGAAACTCAGTTTTCACACTCTATGCTTAGTGGCTCTTTGTGTGCCCAGGACGGAAATGAAGCTTGGTCAGCATCCCACACAAACGAATGCTCCACATGCGGGTTTCACATGCCACCAACTCCACATTCACAGGCAACTTCAGCGCCACAGCCGTTTTCAGATAGCCCTCAATGCAAAGGCTCTAGACGCAAATATTGGTGTGAGAGCTAATTCAATCAAGGAAACACTGCATGTTGGTGAAGGGCATATTGAAGAAGGATCAGCCGAGTGGTTCTTGTGGGGGAACAACTCCATTTGGCTCACTAACTTCACACACCATCAGGCTTCCAAGCAGCTCTCAAGGAAACTCAGTTTTCACACTCTATGTTTAGTGCCCTTTGAATGCATTATCAAGGAATGAACCTGGTAGAGCATCCCACACAAACGAATGCTCCACATGCGGGTTTCACATGCCACCAACTCCACATTCACAGGCAACTTCAGCGCCACAGCCATTTTCAGATAGCCCTCAATGCAAAGGCTCTAGACGCAAATATTGGTGTGAGAGCTAATTCAATCAAGGAAACACTGCATGTTGGTGAAGGGCATATTGAAGAAGGATCAGCCGAGTGGTTCTTGTGGGAGAACAACTCCATTTGGCTCACTAACTTCACACACCATCAGGCTTCCAAGCAGCTCTCAAGGAAACTCAGTTTTCACACTCTATGCTTAGTGCCCTTTGAGTGCATTATCTAGGAATGAACCTGGTAGAGCATCGCACACAAACGAATGCTCCACATGCGGGTTTCACATGCCACCAACTCCACATTCACAGGCAACTTCAGCGCCACAGCCGTTTTCAGATAGCCCTTAATGCAAAGGCTCTAGACGCAAATATTGGTGTGAGAGCTAATTCAATCAAGGAAACACTGCATGTTGGTGAAGGGCATATTGAAGAAGGATCAGCCGAGTGGTTCTTGTGGGAGAACAACTCCATTTGGCTCACTAACTTCACACACCATCAGGCTTCCAAGCAGCTCTCAAGGAAACTCAGTTTTCACACTCTATGCTTAGTGCCCTTTGTATGGCTAGGACCGAAATGAACCTGGTAGAGCATCGCACACAAACGAATGCTCCACATTCGGGTTTCACATGCCACCAACTCCACATTCACAGGCAACTTCAGCGCCACAGCCGTTTTCAGATAGCCCTCAATGCAAAGGCTCTAGACGCAAATATTGGTGTGAGAGCTAATTCAATCAAGGAAACACTGCCTGTTGGTGAAGGGCATATTGAAGAAGGATCAGCCGAGTGGTTCTTGTGGGAGAACAACTCCATTTGGCTCACTAACTTCACACACCATCAGGCTTCCAAGCAGCTCTCAAGGAAACTCAGTTTTCACACTCTATGCTTAGTGCCCTTTGAGTGCATTATCTAGGAATGAACCTGGTAGAGCATCCCACACAAACGAATGCTCCACATGCGGGTTTCACATGCCACCAACTCCACATTCACAGGCAACTTCAGCGCCACAGCCGTTTTCAGATAGCCCTCAATGCAAAGGCTCTAGACGCAAATATTGGTGTGAGAGCTAATTCAATCAAGGAAACACTGCATGTTGGTGAAGGGCATATTGAAGAAGGATCAGCCGAGTGGTTCTTGTGGGAGAACAACTCCATTTGGCTCACTAACTTCACACACCATCAGGCTTCCAAGCAGCTCTCAAGGAAACTCAGTTTTCACACTCTATGCTTAGTGCTCTTTGTGTGCCCAGGACGGAAATGAAGCTTGGTCAGCATCCCACACAAACGAATGCTCCACATGCGGGTTTCACATGCCACCAACTCCACATTCACAGGCAACTTCAGCGCCACAGCCGTTTTCAGATAGCCCTCAATGCAAAGGCTCTAGACGCAAATATTGGTGTGAGAGCTAATTCAATCAAGGAAACACTGCATGTTGGTGAAGGGCATATTGAAGAAGGATCAGCCGAGTGGTTCTTGTGGGAGAACAACTCCATTTGGCTCACTAACTTCACACACCATCAAGCTTCCAAGCAGCTCTCAAGGAAACTCAGTTTTCACACTCTATGCTTAGTGCTCTTTGTGTGCCCAGGACGGAAATGAAGCTTGGTCAGCATCCCACACAAACGAATGCTCCACATGCGGGTTTCACATGCCACCAACTCCACATTCACAGGCAACTTCAGCGCCACAGCCGTTTTCAGATAGCCCTCAATGCAAAGGCTCTAGACGCAAATATTGGTGTGAGAGCTAATTCAATCAAGGAAACACTGCATGTTGGTGAAGGGCATATTGAAGAAGGATCAGCCGAGTGGTTCTTGTGGGAGAACAACTCCATTTGGCTCACTAACTTCACACACCATCAGGCTTCCAAGCAGCTCTCAAGGAAACTCAGTTTTCACACTCTATGTTTAGTGCCCTTTGAATGCATTATCAAGGAATGATCCTGGTAGAGCATCCCACACAAACGAATGCTCCACATTCGGGTTTCACATGCCACCAACTCCACATTCACAGGCAACTTCAGCGCCACAGCCGTTTTCAGATAGCCCTCAATGCAAAGGCTCTAGACGCAAATATTGGTGTGAGAGCTAATTCAATCAAGGAAACACTGCATGTTGGTGAAGGGCATACTGAAGAAGGATCAGCCGAGTGGTTCTTGTGGGAGAACAACTCCATTTGGCTCACTAACTTCACACACCATCAGGCTTCCAAACAGCTCTCAAGGAAACTCAGTATTCACACTCTATGCTTAGTGCCCTTTGAATGCATTATCTAGGAATGAACCTGGTAGAGCATCCCACACAAACGAATGCTCCACATGCGGGTTTCACATGCCACCAACTCCACATTCACAGGCAACTTCAGCGCCACAGCCGTTTTCAGATAGCCCTCAATGCAAAGGCTCTAGACGCAAATATTGGTGTGAGAGCTAATTCAATCAAGGAAACACTGCCTGTTGGTGAAGGGCATATTGAAGAAGGATCAGCCGAGTGGTTCTTGTGGGAGAACAACTCCATTTGGCTCACTAACTTCACACACCATCAGGCTTCCAAGCAGCTCTCAAGGAAACTCAGTTTTCACACTCTATGCTTAGTGCCCTTTGAGTGCATTATCTAGGAATGAACCTGGTAGAGCATCCCACACAAACGAATGCTCCACATGCGGGTTTCACATGCCACCAACTCCACATTCACAGGCAACTTCAGCGCCACAGCCGTTTTCAGATAGCCCTCAATGCAAAGGCTCTAGACGCAAATATTGGTGTGAGAGCTAATTCAATCAAGGAAACACTGCATGTTGGTGAAGGGCATATTGAAGAAGGATCAGCCGAGTGGTTCTTGTGGTAGAACAACTCCATTTGGCTCAATAACTTCACACACCATCAGGCTTCCAAACAGCTCTCAAGGAAACTCAGTTTTCACACTCTATGCTTAGTGCCCTTTGAGTGCATTATCTAGGAATGAACCTGGTAGAGCATCCCACACAAACGAATGCTCCACATGCGGGTTTCACATGCCACCAACTCCACATTCACAGGCAACTTCAGCGCCACAGCCGTTTTCAGATAGCCCTCAATGCAAAGGCTCTAGACGCAAATATTGGTGTGAGAGCTAATTCAATCAAGGAAACACTGCATGTTGGTGAAGGGCATATTGAAGAAGGATCAGCCGAGTGGTTCTTGTGGGAGAACAACTCCATTTGGCTCACTAACTTCACACACCATCAGGCTTCCAAACAGCTCTCAAGGAAACTCAGTTTTCACACTCTATGCTTAGTGCCCTTTGAATGCATTATCTAGGAATGAACCTGGTAGAGCATCCCACACAAACGAATGCTCCACATGCGGGTTTCACATGCCAGCAACTCCACATTCACAGGCAACTTCAGCGCCACAGCCGTTTTCAGATAGCCCTCAATGCAAAGGCTCTAGACGCAAATATTGGTGTGAGAGCTAATTCAATCAAGGAAACACTGCATGTTGGTGAAGGGCATATTGAAGAAGGATCAGCCGAGTGGTTCTTGTGGGAGAACAACTCCATTTGGCTCACTAACTTCACACACCATCAGGCTTCCAAGCAGCTCTCAAGGAAACTCAGTTTTCACGCTCTATGCTTAGTACCGTTTGTATGGCTAGGACTGAAATGATCCTGGTAGAGCATCCCACACAAACGAATGCTCCACATGCGGGTTTCACATGCCACCAACTCCACATTCACAGGCAACTTCAGCGCCACAGCCGTTTTCAGATAGCCCTCAATGCAAAGGCTCTAGACGCAAATATTGGTGTGAGAGCTAATTCAATCAAGGAAACACTGCATGTTGGTGAAGGGCATATTGAAGAAGGATCAGCCGAGTGGTTCTTGTGGGAGAACAACTCCATTTGGCTCACTAACTTCACACACCATCAGGCTTCCAAGCAGCTCTCAAGGAAACTCAGTTCTCACACGCTATGTTTAGTGCACTTTGAATGCATTATCAAGGAATGAACCTGGTAGAGCATCCCACACAAACGAATGCTCCACATGCGGGTTTCACATGCCACCAACTCCACATTCACAGGCAACTTCAGCGCCACAGCCGTTTTCAGATAGCCCTCAATGCAAAGGCTCTAGACGCAAATATTGGTGTGAGAGCTAATTCAATCAAGGAAACACTGCATGTTGGTGAAGCTCATATTGAAGAAGGATCAGCCGAGTGGTTCTTGTGGGAGAACAACTCCATTTGGCTCACTAACTTCACACACCATCAGGCTTCCAAGCAGCTCTCAAGGAAACTCAGTTTTCACACTCTATGCTTAGTGCTCTTTGTGTGCCCAGGACGGAAATGAAGCTTGGTCAGCATCCCACACAAACGAATGCTCCACATGCGGGTTTCACATGCCACCAACTCCACATTCACAGGCAACTTCAGCGCCACAGCCGTTTTCAGATAGCCCTCAATGCAAAGGCTCTAGACGCAAATATTGGTGTGAGAGCTAATTCAATCAAGGAAACACTGCATGTTGGTGAAGGGCATATTGAAGAAGGATCAGCCGAGTGGTTCTTGTGGGAGAACAACTCCATTTGGCTCACTAACTTCACACACCATCAGGCTTCCAAGCAGCTCTCAAGGAAACTCAGTTTTCACACTCTATGTTTAGTGCCCTTTGAATGCATTATCAAGGAATGAACCTGGTAGAGCATCCCACACAAACGAATGCTCCACATGCGGGTTTCACATGCCACCAACTCCACATTCACAGGCAACTTCAGCGCCACAGCCATTTTCAGATAGCCCTCAATGCAAAGGCTCTAGACGCAAATATTGGTGTGAGAGCTAATTCAATCAAGGAAACACTGCATGTTGGTGAAGGGCATATTGAAGAAGGATCAGCCGAGTGGTTCTTGTGGGAGAACAACTCCATTTGGCTCACTAACTTCACACACCATCAGGCTTCCAAGCAGCTCTCAAGGAAACTCAGTTTTCACACTCTATGCTTAGTGCCCTTTGAGTGCATTATCTAGGAATGAACCTGGTAGAGCATCGCACACAAACGAATGCTCCACATGCGGGTTTCACATGCCACCAACTCCACATTCACAGGCAACTTCAGCGCCACAGCCGTTTTCAGATAGCCCTCAATGCAAAGGCTCTAGACGCAAATATTGGTGTGAGAGCTAATTCAATCAAGGAAACACTGCATGTTGGTGAAGGGCATATTGAAGAAGGATCAGCCGAGTGGTTCTTGTGGGAGAACAACTCCATTTGGCTCACTAACTTCACACACCATCAGGCTTCCAAGCAGCTCTCAAGGAAACTCAGTTTTCACACTCTATGCTTAGTGCCCTTTGAGTGCATTATCTAGGAATGAACCTGGTAGAGCATCCCACACAAACGAATGCTCCACATGCGGGTTTCACATGCCACCAACTCCACATTCACAGGCAACTTCAGCGCCACAGCCGTTTTCAGATAGCCCTCAATGCAAAGGCTCTAGACGCAAATATTGGTGTGAGAGCTAATTCAATCAAGGAAACACTGCATGTTGGTGAAGGGCATATTGAAGAAGGATCAGCCGAGTGGTTCTTGTGGTAGAACAACTCCATTTGGCTCACTAACTTCACACACCATCAGGCTTCCAAGCAGCTCTCAAGGAAACTCAGTTTTCACACTCTATGCTTAGTGCTCTTTGTGTGCCCAGGACTGAAATGAAGCTTGGTCAGCATCCCACACAAACGAATGCTCCACATGCGGGTTTCACATGCCACCAACTCCACATTCACAGGCAACTTCAGCGCCACAGCCGTTTTCAGATAGCCCTCAATGCAAAGGCTCTAGACGCAAATATTGGTGTGAGAGCTAATTCAATCAAGGAAACACTGCATGTTGGTGAAGGGCATATTGAAGAAGGATCAGCCGAGTGGTTCTTGTGGGAGAACAACTCCATTTGGCTCACTAACTTCACACACCATCAGGCTTCCAAGCAGCTCTCAAGGAAACTCAGTTTTCACACTCCATGTTTAGTGCCCTTTGAGTGCATTATCAAGGAATGATCCTGGTAGAGCATCCCACACAAACGAATGCTCCACATTCGGGTTTCACATGCCACCAACTCCACATTCACAGGCAACTTCAGCGCCACAGCCGTTTTCAGAGAGCCCTCAATGCAAAGGCTCTAGACGCAAATATTGGTGTGAGAGCTAATTCAATCAAGGAAACACTGCATGTTGGTGAAGGGCATATTGAAGAAGGATCAGCCGAGTGGTTCTTGTGGGAGAACAACTCCATTTGGCTCACTAACTTCACACACCATCAGGCTTCCAAGCAGCTCTCAAGGAAACTCAGTTTTCACACTCTATGCTTAGTGCCCTTTGAGTGCATTATCTAGGAATGAACCTGGTAGAGCATCCCACACAAACGAATGCTCCACATGCGGGTTTCACATGCCACCAACTCCACATTCACAGGCAACTTCAGCGCCACAGCCGTTTTCAGATAGCCCTCAATGCAAAGGCTCTAGACGCAAATATTGGTGTGAGAGCTAATTCAATCAAGGAAACACTGCCTGTTGGTGAAGGGCATATTGAAGAAGGATCAGCCGAGTGGTTCTTGTGGGAGAACAACTCCATTTGGCTCAATAACTTCACACACCATCAGGCTTCCAAGCAGCTCTCAAGGAAACTCAGTTTTCACACTCTATGCTTAGTGCCCTTTGAGTGCATTATCTAGGAATGAACCTGGTAGAGCATCCCACACAAACGAATGCTCCACATGCGGGTTTCACATGCCACCAACTCCACATTCACAGGCAACTTCAGCGCCACAGCCGTTTTCAGATAGCCCTCAATGCAAAGGCTCTAGACGCAAATATTGGTGTGAGAGCTAATTCAATCAAGGAAACACTGCATGTTGGTGAAGGGCATATTGAAGAAGGATCAGCCGAGTGGTTCTTGTGGTAGAACAACTCCATTTGGCTCAATAACTTCACACACCATCAGGCTTCCAAACAGCTCTCAAGGAAACTCAGTTTTCACACTCTATGCTTAGTGCCCTTTGAGTGCATTATCTAGGAATGAACCTGGTAGAGCATCCCACACAAACGAATGCTCCACATGCGGGTTTCACATGCCACCAACTCCACATTCACAGGCAACTTCAGCGCCACAGCCGTTTTCAGATAGCCCTCAATGCAAAGGCTCTAGACGCAAATATTGGTGTGAGAGCTAATTCAATCAAGGAAACACTGCATGTTGGTGAAGGGCATATTGAAGAAGGATCAGCCGAGTGGTTCTTGTGGGAGAACAACTCCATTTGGCTCACTAACTTCACACACCATCAGGCTTCCAAACAGCTCTCAAGGAAACTCAGTTTTCACACTCTATGCTTAGTGCCCTTTGAATGCATTATCTAGGAATGAACCTGGTAGAGCATCCCACACAAACGAATGCTCCACATGCGGGTTTCACATGCCAGCAACTCCACATTCACAGGCAACTTCAGCGCCACAGCCGTTTTCAGATAGCCCTCAATGCAAAGGCTCTAGACGCAAATATTGGTGTGAGAGCTAATTCAATCAAGGAAACACTGCATGTTGGTGAAGGGCATATTGAAGAAGGATCAGCCGAGTGGTTCTTGTGGGAGAACAACTCCATTTGGCTCACTAACTTCACACACCATCAGGCTTCCAAGCAGCTCTCAAGGAAACTCAGTTTTCACGCTCTATGCTTAGTACCGTTTGTATGGCTAGGACTGAAATGATCCTGGTAGAGCATCCCACACAAACGAATGCTCCACATGCGGGTTTCACATGCCACCAACTCCACATTCACAGGCAACTTCAGCGCCACAGCCGTTTTCAGATAGCCCTCAATGCAAAGGCTCTAGACGCAAATATTGGTGTGAGAGCTAATTCAATCAAGGAAACACTGCATGTTGGTGAAGGGCATATTGAAGAAGGATCAGCCGAGTGGTTCTTGTGGGAGAACAACTCCATTTGGCTCACTAACTTCACACACCATCAGGCTTCCAAGCAGCTCTCAAGGAAACTCAGTTCTCACACGCTATGTTTAGTGCACTTTGAATGCATTATCAAGGAATGAACCTGGTAGAGCATCCCACACAAACGAATGCTCCACATGCGGGTTTCACATGCCACCAACTCCACATTCACAGGCAACTTCAGCGCCACAGCCGTTTTCAGATAGCCCTCAATGCAAAGGCTCTAGACGCAAATATTGGTGTGAGAGCTAATTCAATCAAGGAAACACTGCATGTTGGTGAAGCTCATATTGAAGAAGGATCAGCCGAGTGGTTCTTGTGGGAGAACAACTCCATTTGGCTCACTAACTTCACACACCATCAGGCTTCCAAGCAGCTCTCAAGGAAACTCAGTTTTCACACTCTATGCTTAGTGCTCTTTGTGTGCCCAGGACGGAAATGAAGCTTGGTCAGCATCCCACACAAACGAATGCTCCACATGCGGGTTTCACATGCCACCAACTCCACATTCACAGGCAACTTCAGCGCCACAGCCGTTTTCAGATAGCCCTCAATGCAAAGGCTCTAGACGCAAATATTGGTGTGAGAGCTAATTCAATCAAGGAAACACTGCATGTTGGTGAAGGGCATATTGAAGAAGGATCAGCCGAGTGGTTCTTGTGGGAGAACAACTCCATTTGGCTCACTAACTTCACACACCATCAGGCTTCCAAGCAGCTCTCAAGGAAACTCAGTTTTCACACTCTATGTTTAGTGCCCTTTGAATGCATTATCAAGGAATGAACCTGGTAGAGCATCCCACACAAACGAATGCTCCACATGCGGGTTTCACATGCCACCAACTCCACATTCACAGGCAACTTCAGCGCCACAGCCATTTTCAGATAGCCCTCAATGCAAAGGCTCTAGACGCAAATATTGGTGTGAGAGCTAATTCAATCAAGGAAACACTGCATGTTGGTGAAGGGCATATTGAAGAAGGATCAGCCGAGTGGTTCTTGTGGGAGAACAACTCCATTTGGCTCACTAACTTCACACACCATCAGGCTTCCAAGCAGCTCTCAAGGAAACTCAGTTTTCACACTCTATGCTTAGTGCCCTTTGAGTGCATTATCTAGGAATGAACCTGGTAGAGCATCGCACACAAACGAATGCTCCACATGCGGGTTTCACATGCCACCAACTCCACATTCACAGGCAACTTCAGCGCCACAGCCGTTTTCAGATAGCCCTCAATGCAAAGGCTCTAGACGCAAATATTGGTGTGAGAGCTAATTCAATCAAGGAAACACTGCATGTTGGTGAAGGGCATATTGAAGAAGGATCAGCCGAGTGGTTCTTGTGGGAGAACAACTCCATTTGGCTCACTAACTTCACACACCATCAGGCTTCCAAGCAGCTCTCAAGGAAACTCAGTTTTCACACTCTATGCTTAGTGCCCTTTGTATGGCTAGGACCGAAATGAACCTGGTAGAGCATCGCACACAAACGAATGCTCCACATGCGGGTTTCACATGCCACCAACTCCACATTCACAGGCAACTTCAGCGCCACAGCCGTTTTCAGATAGCCCTCAATGCAAAGGCTCTAGACGCAAATATTGGTGTGAGAGCTAATTCAATCAAGGAAACACTGCATGTTGGTGAAGGGCATATTGAAGAAGGATCAGCCGAGTGGTTCTTGTGGGAGAACAACTCCATTTGGCTCACTAACTTCACACACCATCAGGCTTCCAAGCAGCTCTCAAGGAAACTCAGTTTTCACACTCTATGCTTAGTGCCCTTTGAGTGCATTATCTAGGAATGAACCTGGTAGAGCATCCCACACAAACGAATGCTCCACATGCGGGTTTCACATGCCACCAACTCCACATTCACAGGCAACTTCAGCGCCACAGCCGTTTTCAGATAGCCCTCAATGCAAAGGCTCTAGACGCAAATATTGGTGTGAGAGCTAATTCAATCAAGGAAACACTGCATGTTGGTGAAGGGCATATTGAAGAAGGATCAGCCGAGTGGTTCTTGTGGGAGAACAACTCCATTTGGCTCACTAACTTCACACACCATCAGGCTTCCAAGCAGCTCTCAAGGATACTCAGTTTTCACACTCTATGCTTAGTGCTCTTTGTGTGCCCAGGACGGAAATGAAGCTTGGTCAGCATCCCACACAAACGAATGCTCCACATGCGGGTTTCACATGCCACCAACTCCACATTCACAGGCAACTTCAGCGCCACAGCCGTTTTCAGATAGCCCTCAATGCAAAGGCTCTAGACGCAAATATTGGTGTGAGAGCTAATTCAATCAAGGAAACACTGCATGTTGGTGAAGGGCATATTGAAGAAGGATCAGCCGAGTGGTTCTTGTGGGAGAACAACTCCATTTGGCTCACTAACTTCACACACCATCAGGCTTCCAAGCAGCTCTCAAGGAAACTCAGTTTTCACACTCTATGCTTAGTGCTCTTTGTGTGCCCAGGACTGAAATGAATCTTGGTCAGCATCCCACACAAACGAATGCTCCACATGCGGGTTTCACATGCCACCAACTCCACATTCACAGGCAACTTCAGCGCCACAGCCGTTTTCAGATAGCCCTCAATGCAAAGGCTCTAGACGCAAATATTGGTGTGAGAGCTAATTCAATCAAGGAAACACTGCATGTTGGTGAAGGGCATATTGAAGAAGGATCAGCCGAGTGGTTCTTGTGGGAGAACAACTCCATTTGGCTCACTAACTTCACACACCATCAGGCTTCCAAGCAGCTCTCAAGGAAACTCAGTTCTCACACGCTATGTTTAGTGCACTTTGAATGCATTATCAAGGAATGAACCTGGTAGAGCATCCCACACAAACGAATGCTCCACATGCGGGTTTCACATGCCACCAACTCCACATTCACAGGCAACTTCAGCGCCACAGCCGTTTTCAGATAGCCCTCAATGCAAAGGCTCTAGACGCAAATATTGGTGTGAGAGCTAATTCAATCAAGGAAACACTGCATGTTGGTGAAGGGCATATTGAAGAAGGATCAGCCGAGTGGTTCTTGTGGGAGAACAACTCCATTTGGCTCACTAACTTCACACACCATCAGGCTTCCAAGCAGCTCTCAAGGAAACTCAGTTTTCACACTCTATGCTTAGTGCTCTTTGTGTGCCCAGGACGGAAATGAAGCTTGGTCAGCATCCCACACAAACGAATGCTCCACATGCGGGTTTCACATGCCACCAACTCCACATTCACAGGCAACTTCAGCGCCACAGCCGTTTTCAGATAGCCCTCAATGCAAAGGCTCTAGACGCAAATATTGGTGTGAGAGCTAATTCAATCAAGGAAACACTGCATGTTGGTGAAGGGCATATTGAAGAAGGATCAGCCGAGTGGTTCTTGTGGGAGAACAACTCCATTTGGCTCACTAACTTCACACACCATCAGGCTTCCAAGCAGCTCTCAAGGAAACTCAGTTTTCACACTCTATGTTTAGTGCCCTTTGAATGCATTATCAAGGAATGAACCTGGTAGAGCATCCCACACAAACGAATGCTCCACATGCGGGTTTCACATGCCACCAACTCCACATTCACAGGCAACTTCAGCGCCACAGCCATTTTCAGATAGCCCTCAATGCAAAGGCTCTAGACGCAAATATTGGTGTGAGAGCTAATTCAATCAAGGAAACACTGCATGTTGGTGAAGGGCATATTGAAGAAGGATCAGCCGAGTGGTTCTTGTGGGAGAACAACTCCATTTGGCTCACTAACTTCACACACCATCAGGCTTCCAAGCAGCTCTCAAGGAAACTCAGTTTTCACACTCTATGCTTAGTGCCCTTTGAGTGCATTATCTAGGAATGAACCTGGTAGAGCATCGCACACAAACGAATGCTCCACATGCGGGTTTCACATGCCACCAACTCCACATTCACAGGCAACTTCAGCGCCACAGCCGTTTTCAGATAGCCCTCAATGCAAAGGCTCTAGACGCAAATATTGGTGTGAGAGCTAATTCAATCAAGGAAACACTGCATGTTGGTGAAGGGCATATTGAAGAAGGATCAGCCGAGTGGTTCTTGTGGGAGAACAACTCCATTTGGCTCACTAACTTCACACACCATCAGGCTTCCAAGCAGCTCTCAAGGAAACTCAGTTTTCACACTCTATGCTTAGTGCTCTTTGTGTGCCCAGGACGGAAATGAAGCTTGGTCAGCATCCCACACAAACGAATGCTCCACATGCGGGTTTCACATGCCACCAACTCCACATTCACAGGCAACTTCAGCGCCACAGCCGTTTTCAGATAGCCCTCAATGCAAAGGCTCTAGACGCAAATATTGGTGTGAGAGCTAATTCAATCAAGGAAACACTGCATGTTGGTGAAGGGCATATTGAAGAAGGATCAGCCGAGTGGTTCTTGTGGGAGAACAACTCCATTTGGCTCACTAACTTCACACACCATCAGGCTTCCAAGCAGCTCTCAAGGAAACTCAGTTTTCACACTCTATGTTTAGTGCCCTTTGAATGCATTATCAAGGAATGAACCTGGTAGAGCATCCCACACAAACGAATGCTCCACATGCGGGTTTCACATGCCACCAACTCCACATTCACAGGCAACTTCAGCGCCACAGCCATTTTCAGATAGCCCTCAATGCAAAGGCTCTAGACGCAAATATTGGTGTGAGAGCTAATTCAATCAAGGAAACACTGCATGTTGGTGAAGGGCATATTGAAGAAGGATCAGCCGAGTGGTTCTTGTGGGAGAACAACTCCATTTGGCTCACTAACTTCACACACCATCAGGCTTCCAAGCAGCTCTCAAGGAAACTCAGTTTTCACACTCTATGCTTAGTGCCCTTTGAGTGCATTATCTAGGAATGAACCTGGTAGAGCATCGCACACAAACGAATGCTCCACATGCGGGTTTCACATGCCACCAACTCCACATTCACAGGCAACTTCAGCGCCACAGCCGTTTTCAGATAGCCCTCAATGCAAAGGCTCTAGACGCAAATATTGGTGTGAGAGCTAATTCAATCAAGGAAACACTGCATGTTGGTGAAGGGCATATTGAAGAAGGATCAGCCGAGTGGTTCTTGTGGGAGAACAACTCCATTTGGCTCACTAACTTCACACACCATCAGGCTTCCAAGCAGCTCTCAAGGAAACTCAGTTTTCACACTCTATGCTTAGTGCCCTTTGTATGGCTAGGACCGAAATGAACCTGGTAGAGCATCGCACACAAACGAATGCTCCACATGCGGGTTTCACATGCCACCAACTCCACATTCACAGGCAACTTCAGCGCCACAGCCGTTTTCAGATAGCCCTCAATGCAAAGGCTCTAGACGCAAATATTGGTGTGAGAGCTAATTCAATCAAGGAAACACTGCATGTTGGTGAAGGGCATATTGAAGAAGGATCAGCCGAGTGGTTCTTGTGGGAGAACAACTCCATTTGGCTCACTAACTTCACACACCATCAGGCTTCCAAGCAGCTCTCAAGGAAACTCAGTTTTCACACTCTATGCTTAGTGCCCTTTGAGTGCATTATCTAGGAATGAACCTGGTAGAGCATCCCACACAAACGAATGCTCCACATGCGGGTTTCACATGCCACCAACTCCACATTCACAGGCAACTTCAGCGCCACAGCCGTTTTCAGATAGCCCTCAATGCAAAGGCTCTAGACGCAAATATTGGTGTGAGAGCTAATTCAATCAAGGAAACACTGCATGTTGGTGAAGGGCATATTGAAGAAGGATCAACCGAGTGGTTCTTGTGGGAGAACAACTCCATTTGGCTCACTAACTTCACACACCATCAGGCTTCCAAGCAGCTCTCAAGGAAACTCAGTTTTCACACTCTATGCTTAGTGCTCTTTGTGTGCCCAGGACTGAAATGAAGCTTGGTCAGCATCCCACACAAACGAATGCTCCACATGCGGGTTTCACATGCCACCAACTCCACATTCACAGGCAACTTCAGCGCCACAGCCGTTTTCAGATAGCCCTCAATGCAAAGGCTCTAGACGCAAATATTGGTGTGAGAGCTAATTCAATCAAGGAAACACTGCATGTTGGTGAAGGGCATATTGAAGAAGGATCAGCCGAGTGGTTCTTGTGGGAGAACAACTCCATTTGGCTCACTAACTTCACACACCATCAGGCTTCCAAGCAGCTCTCAAGGAAACTCAGTTTTCACACTCTATGCTTAGTGCTCTTTGTGTGCCCAGGACTGAAATGAATCTTGGTCAGCATCCCACACAAACGAATGCTCCACATGCGGGTTTCACATGCCACCAACTCCACATTCACAGGCAACTTCAGCGCCACAGCCGTTTTCAGATAGCCCTCAATGCAAAGGCTCTAGACGCAAATATTGGTGTGAGAGCTAATTCAATCAAGGAAACACTGCATGTTGGTGAAGGGCATATTGAAGAAGGATCAGCCGAGTGGTTCTTGTGGGAGAACAACTCCATTTGGCTCACTAACTTCACACACCATCAGGCTTCCAAGCAGCTCTCAAGGAAACTCAGTTTTCACACTCCATGTTTAGTGCCCTTTGAGTGCATTATCAAGGAATGATCCTGGTAGAGCATCCCACACAAACGAATGCTCCACATGCGGGTTTCACATGCCACCAACTCCACATTCACAGGCAACTTCAGCGCCACAGCCGTTTTCAGAGAGCCCTCAATGCAAAGGCTCTAGACGCAAATATTGGTGTGAGAGCTAATTCAATCAAGGAAACACTGCATGTTGGTGAAGGGCATATTGAAGAAGGATCAGCCGAGTGGTTCTTGTGGGAGAACAACTCCATTTGGCTCACTAACTTCACACACCATCAGGCTTCCAAGCAGCTCTCAAGGAAACTCAGTTTTCACACTCTATGCTTAGTGCCCTTTGAGTGCATTATCTAGGAATGAACCTGGTAGAGCATCCCACACAAACGAATGCTCCACATGCGGGTTTCACATGCCACCAACTCCACATTCACAGGCAACTTCAGCGCCACAGCCGTTTTCAGATAGCCCTCAATGCAAAGGCTCTAGACGCAAATATTGGTGTGAGAGCTAATTCAATCAAGGAAACACTGCATGTTGGTGAAGGGCATATTGAAGAAGGATCAGCCGAGTGGTTCTTGTGGGAGAACAACTCCATTTGGCTCACTAACTTCACACACCATCAGGCTTCCAAACAGCTCTCAAGGAAACTCAGTTTTCACACTCTATGCTTAGTGCCCTTTGAGTGCATTATCTAGGAATGAACCTGGTAGAGCATCCCACACAAACGAATGCTCCACATGCGGGTTTCACATGCCACCAACTCCACATTCACAGGCAACTTCAGCGCCACAGCCGTTTTCAGATAGCCCTCAATGCAAAGGCTCTAGACGAAAATATTGGTGTGAGAGCTAATTCAATCAAGGAAACACTGCATGTTGGTGAAGGGCATATTGAAGAAGGATCAGCCGAGTGGTTCTTGTGGGAGAACAACTCCATTTGGCTCACTAACTTCACACATCATCAGGCTTCCAAGCAGCTCTCAAGGAAACTCAGTTTTCACACTCTATGCTTAGTGCCCTTTGAGTGCATTATCTAGGAATGAACCTGGTAGAGCATCGCACACAAACGAATGCTCCACATGCGGGTTTCACATGCCACCAACTCCACATTCACAGGCAACTTCAGCGCCACAGCTGTTTTCAGATAGCCCTCAATGCAAAGGCTCTAGACGCAAATATTGGTGTGAGAGCTAATTCAATCAAGGAAACACTGCCTGCTGGTGAAGGGCATATTGAAGAAGGATCAGCCGAGTGGTTCTTGTGGGAGAACAACTCCATTTGGCTCACTAACTTCACACATCATCAGGCTTCCAAGCAGCTCTCAAGGAAACTCAGTTTTCACACTCTATGCTTAGTGCTCTTTGTGTGCCCAGGACTGAAATGAAGCTTGGTCAGCATCCCACACAAACGAATGCTCCACATGCGGGTTTCATATGCCACCAACTCCACATTCACAGGCAACTTCAGCGCCAAAGCCGTTTTCAGATAGCCCTCAATGCAAAGGCTCTAGACGCAAATATTGGTGTGAGAGCTAATTCAATCAAGGAAACACTGCATGTTGGTGAAGGGCATATTGAAGAAGGATCAGCCGAGTGGTTCTTGTGGGAGAACAACTCCATTTGGCTCACTAACTTCACACACCATCAGGCTTCCAAGCAGCTCTCAAGGAAACTCAGTTTTCACGCTCTATGCTTAGTGCCGTTTGTATGGCTAGGACTGAAATGATCCTGGTAGAGCATCCCACACAAACGAATGCTCCACATGCGGGTTTCACATGCCACCAACTCCACATTCACAGGCAACTTCAGCGCCACAGCCGTTTTCAGATAGCCCTCAATGCAAAGGCTCTAGACGCAAATATTGGTGTGAGAGCTAATTCAATCAAGGAAACACTGCATGTTGGTGAAGGGCATATTGAAGAAGGATCAGCCGAGTGGTTCTTGTGGGAGAACAACTCCATTTGGCTCACTAACTTCACACACCATCAGGCTTCCAAGCAGCTCTCAAGGAAACTCAGTTTTCACACTCTATGCTTAGTGCTCTTTGTGTGCCCAGGACTGAAATGAATCTTGGTCAGCATCCCACACAAACGAATGCTCCACATGCGGGTTTCACATGCCACCAACTCCACATTCACAGGCAACTTCAGCGCCACAGCCGTTTTCAGATAGCCCTCAATGCAAAGGCTCTAGACGCAAATATTGGTGTGAGAGCTAATTCAATCAAGGAAACACTGCATGTTGGTGAAGGGCATATTGAAGAAGGATCAGCCGAGTGGTTCTTGTGGGAGAACAACTCCATTTGGCTCACTAACTTCACACACCATCAGGCTTCCAAGCAGCTCTCAAGGAAACTCAGTTTTCACACTCTATGTTTAGTGCCCTTTCAATGCATTATCAAGGAATGAACCTGGTAGAGCATCCCACACAAACGAATGCTCCACATGCGGGTTTCACATGCCACCAACTCCACATTCACAGGCAACTTCAGCGCCACAGCCATTTTCAGATAGCCCTCAATGCAAAGGCTCTAGACGCAAATATTGGTGTGAGAGCTAATTCAATCAAGGAAACACTGCATGTTGGTGAAGGGCATATTGAAGAAGGATCAGCCGAGTGGTTCTTGTGGGAGAACAACTCCATTTGGCTCACTAACTTCACACACCATCAGGCTTCCAAGCAGCTCTCAAGGAAACTCAGTTTTCACACTCTATGCTTAGTGCCCTTTGTATGGCTAGGACCGAAATGAACCTGGTAGAGCATCGCACACAAACGAATGCTCCACATGCGGGTTTCACATGCCACCAACTCCACATTCACAGGCAACTTCAGCGCCACAGCCGTTTTCAGATAGCCCTCAATGCAAAGGCTCTAGACGCAAATATTGGTGTGAGAGCTAATTCAATCAAGGAAACACTGCATGTTGGTGAAGGGCATATTGAAGAAGGATCAGCCGAGTGGTTCTTGTGGGAGAACAACTCCATTTGGCTCACTAACTTCACACACCATCAGGCTTCCAAGCAGCTCTCAAGGAAACTCAGTTTTCACACTCTATGCTTAGTGCTCTTTGTGTGCCCAGGACTGAAATGAAGCTTGGTCAGCATCCCACACAAACGAATGCTCCACATGCGGGTTTCACATGCCACCAACTCCACATTCACAGGCAACTTCAGCGCCACAGCCGTTTTCAGATAGCCCTCAATGCAAAGGCTCTAGACGCAAATATTGGTGTGAGAGCTAATTCAATCAAGGAAACACTGCATGTTGGTGAAGGGCATATTGAAGAAGGATCAGCCGAGTGGTTCTTGTGGGAGAACAACTCCATTTGGCTCACTAACTTCACACACCATCAGGCTTCCAAGCAGCTCTCAAGGAAACTCAGTTTTCACACGCTATGTTTAGTGCCCTTTGAATGCATTATCAAGGAATGAACCTGGTAGAGCATCCCACACAAACGAATGCTCCACATGCGGGTTTCACATGCCACCAACTCCACATTCACAGGCAACTTCAGCGCCACAGCCGTTTTCAGATAGCCCTCAATGCAAAGGCTCTAGACGCAAATATTGGTGTGAGAGCTAATTCAATCAAGGAAACACTGCATGTTGGTGAAGGGCATATTGAAGAAGGATCAGCCGAGTGGTTCTTGTGGGAGAACAACTCCATTTGGCTCACTAACTTCACACACCATCAGGCTTCCAAGCTGCTCTCAAGGAAACTCAGTTTTCACACTCTATGCTTAGTGCTCTTTGTGTGCCCAGGACGGAAATGAAGCTTGGTCAGCATCCCACACAAACGAATGCTCCACATGCGGGTTTCACATGCCACCAACTCCACATTCACAGGCAACTTCAGCGCCACAGCCGTTTTCAGATAGCCCTCAATGCAAAGGCTCTAGACGCAAATATTGGTGTGAGAGCTAATTCAATCAAGGAAACACTGCATGTTGGTGAAGGGCATATTGAAGAAGGATCAGCCGAGTGGTTCTTGTGGGAGAACAACTCCATTTGGCTCACTAACTTCACACACCATCAGGCTTCCAAGCAGCTCTCAAGGAAACTCAGTTTTCACACTCTATGTTTAGTGCCCTTTGAATGCATTATCAAGGAATGAACCTGGTAGAGCATCCCACACAAACGAATGCTCCACATGCGGGTTTCACATGCCACCAACTCCACATTCACAGGCAACTTCAGCGCCACAGCCATTTTCAGATAGCCCTCAATGCAAAGGCTCTAGACGCAAATATTGGTGTGAGAGCTAATTCAATCAAGGAAACACTGCATGTTGGTGAAGGGCATATTGAAGAAGGATCAGCCGAGTGGTTCTTGTGGGAGAACAACTCCATTTGGCTCACTAACTTCACACACCATCAGGCTTCCAAGCAGCTCTCAAGGAAACTCAGTTTTCACACTCTATGCTTAGTGCCCTTTGTATGGCTAGGACCGAAATGAAGCTTGGTCAGCATCCCACACAAACGAATGCTCCACATGCGGGTTTCACATGCCACCAACTCCACATTCACAGGCAACTTCAGCGCCACAGCCGTTTTCAGATAGCCCTCAATGCAAAGGCTCTAGACGCAAATATTGGTGTGAGAGCTAATTCAATCAAGGAAACACTGCCTGTTGGTGAAGGGCATATTGAAGAAGGATCAGCCAAGTGGTTCTTGTGGGAGAACAACTCCATTTGGCTCACTAACTTCACACACCATCAGGCTTCCAAGCAGCTCTCAAGGAAACTCAGTTTTCACACTCTATGCTTAGTGCCCTTTGAGTGCATTATCTAGGAATGAACCTGGTAGAGCATCCCACACAAACGAATGCTCCACATGCGGGTTTCACATGCCACCAACTCCACATTCACAGGCAACTTCAGCGCCACAGCCGTTTTCAGATAGCCCTCAATGCAAAGGCTCTAGACGCAAATATTGGTGTGAGAGCTAATTCAATCAAGGAAACACTGCATGTTGGTGAAGGGCATATTGAAGAAGGATCAGCCGAGTGGTTCTTGTGGGAGAACAACTCCATTTGGCTCACTAACTTCACACACCATCAGGCTTCCAAGCAGCTCTCAAGGAAACTCAGTTTTCACACTCTATGCTTAGTGCCCTTTGTATGGCTAGGACCGAAATGAACCTGGTAGATCATCGCACACAAACGAATGCTCCACATGCGGGTTTCACATGCCACCAACTCCACATTCACAGGCAACTTCAGCGCCACAGCCGTTTTCAGATAGCCCTCAATGCAAAGGCTCTAGACGCAAATATTGGTGTGAGAGCTAATTCAATCAAGGAAACACTGCATGTTGGTGAAGGGCATATTGAAGAAGGATCAGCCGAGTGGTTCTTGTGGGAGAACAACTCCATTTGGCTCACTAACTTCACACACCATCAGGCTTCCAAGCAGCTCTCAAGGAAACTCAGTTTTCACACTCTATGCTTAGTGCCCTTTGAGTGCATTATCTAGGAATGAACCTGGTAGAGCATCCCACACAAACGAATACTCCACATGCGGGTTTCACATGCCACCAACTCCACATTCACAGGCAACTTCAGCGCCACAGCCGTTTTCAGATAGCCCTCAATGCAAAGGCTCTAGACGCAAATATTGGTGTGAGAGCTAATTCAATCAAGGAAACACTGCATGTTGGTGAAGAGCATATTGAAGAAGGATCAGCCGAGTGGTTCTTGTGGGAGAACAACTCCATTTGGCTCACTAACTTCACACACCATCAGGCTTCCAAGCAGCTCTCAAGGAAACTCAGTTTTCACACTCTATGCTTAGTGCTCTTTGTGTGCCCAGGACTGAAATGAAGCTTGGTCAGCATCCCACACAAACGAATGCTCCACATGCGGGTTTCACATGCCACCAACTCCACATTCACAGGCAACTTCAGCGCCACAGCCGTTTTCAGATAGCCCTCAATGCAAAGGCTCTAGACGCAAATATTGGTGTGAGAGCTAATTCAATCAAGGAAACACTGCATGTTGGTGAAGGGCATATTGAAGAAGGATCAGAAGAGTGGTTCTTGTGGGAGAACAACTCCATTTGGCTCACTAACTTCACACACCATCAGGCTTCCAAGCAGCTCTCAAGGAAACTCAGTTTTCACACTCTATGCTTAGTGCCCTTTGTATGGCTAGGACCGAAATGAACCTGGTAGAGCATCGCACACAAACGAATGCTCCACATGCGGGTTTCACATGCCACCAACTCCACATTCACAGGCAACTTCAGCGCCACAG
Source organism: Ochotona princeps (assembly GCF_030435755.1). Classification (NCBI taxonomy): domain Eukaryota; kingdom Metazoa; phylum Chordata; class Mammalia; order Lagomorpha; family Ochotonidae; genus Ochotona; species Ochotona princeps. The sequence continues at coordinate 18,810 of NW_026696297.1, read as the reverse complement.
CCGTTTTCAGATAGCCCTCAATGCAAAGGCTCTAGACGCAAATATTGGTGTGAGAGCTAATTCAATCAAGGAAACACTGCCTGTTGGTGAAGGGCATATTGAAGAAGGATCAGCCGAGTGGTTCTTGTGGGAGAACAACTCCATTTGGCTCACTAACTTCACACACCATCAGGCTTCCAAGCAGCTCTCAAGGAAACTCAGTTTTCACACTCTATGCTTAGTGCTCTTTGTGTGCCCAGGACTGAAATGAAGCTTGGTCAGCATCCCACACAAACGAATGCTCCACATGCGGGTTTCACATGCCACCAACTCCACATTCACAGGCAACTTCAGCGCCACAGCCATTTTCAGATAGCCCTCAATGCAAAGGCTCTAGACGCAAATATTGGTGTGAGAGCTAATTCAATCAAGGAAACACTGCATGTTGGTGAAGGGCATATTGAAGAAGGATCAGCCGAGTGGTTCTTGTGGGAGAACAACTCCATTTGGCTCACTAACTTCACACACCATCAGGCTTCCAAACAGCTCTCAAGGAAACTCAGTATTCACACTCTATGCTTAGTGCCCTTTGAATGCATTATCTAGGAATGAACCTGGTAGAGCATCCCACACAAACGAATGCTCCACATGCGGGTTTCACATGCCACCAACTCCACATTCACAGGCAACTTCAGCGCCACAGCCGTTTTCAGATAGCCCTCAATGCAAAGGCTCTAGACGCAAATATTGGTGTGAGAGCTAATTCAATCAAGGAAACACTGCATGTTGGTGAAGGGCATATTGAAGAAGGATCAGCCGAGTGGTTCTTGTGGGAGAACAACTCCATTTGGCTCACTAACTTCACACACCATCAGGCTTCCAAGCAGCTCTCAAGGAAACTCAGTTTTCACACTCTATGCTTAGTGCCCTTTGAGTGCATTATCTAGGAATGAACCTGGTAGAGCATCCCACACAAACGAATGCTCCACATGCGGGTTTCACATGCCACCAACTCCACATTCACAGGCAACTTCAGCGCCACAGCCGTTTTCAGATAGCCCTCAATGCAAAGGCTCTAGACGCAAATATTGGTGTGAGAGCTAATTCAATCAAGGAAACACTGCATGTTGGTGAAGGGCATATTGAAGAAGGATCAGCCGAGTGGTTCTTGTGGGAGAACAACTCCATTTGGCTCACTAACTTCACACACCATCAGGCTTCCAAACAGCTCTCAAGGAAACTCAGTTTTCACACTCTATGTTTAGTGCCCTTTGAGTGCATTATCTAGGAATGAACCTGGTAGAGCATCCCACACAAACGAATGCTCCACATGCGGGTTTCACATGCCACCAACTCCACATTCACAGGCAACTTCAGCGCCACAGCCGTTTTCAGATAGCCCTCAATGCAAAGGCTCTAGACGCAAATATTGGTGTGAGAGCTAATTCAATCAAGGAAACACTGCATGTTGGTGAAGGGCATATTGAAGAAGGATCAGCCGAGTGGTTCTTTTGGGAGAACAACTCCATTTGGCTCACTAACTTCACACACCATCAGGCTTCCAAGCAGCTCTCAAGGAAACTCAGTTTTCACACTCTATGTTTAGTGCCCTTTGAATGCATTATCAAGGAATGAACCTGGTAGAGCATCCCACACAAACGAATGCTCCACATGCGGGTTTCACATGCCACCAACTCCACATTCACAGGCAACTTCAGCGCCACAGCCATTTTCAGATAGCCCTCAATGCAAAGGCTCTAGACGCAAATATTGGTGTGAGAGCTAATTCAATCAAGGAAACACTGCATGTTGGTGAAGGGCATATTGAAGAAGGATCAGCCGAGTGGTTCTTGTGGGAGAACAACTCCATTTGGCTCACTAACTTCACACACCATCAGGCTTCCAAGCAGCTCTCAAGGAAACTCAGTTTTCACACTCTATGCTTAGTGCCCTTTGAGTGCATTATCTAGGAATGAACCTGGTAGAGCATCCCACACAAACGAATGCTCCACATGCGGGTTTCACATGCCAACAACTCCACATTCACAGGCAACTTCAGCGCCACAGCCGTTTTCAGATAGCCCTCAATGCAAAGGCTCTAGACGCAAATATTGGTGTGAGAGCTAATTCAATCAAGGAAACACTGCATGTTGGTGAAGGGCATATTGAAGAAGGATCAGCGAAGTGGTTCTTGTGGGAGAACAACTCCATTTGGCTCAATAACTTCACACACCATCAGGCTTCCAAGCAGCTCTCAAGGAAACTCAGTTTTCACACTCTATGCTTAGTGCCCTTTGTATGGCTAGGACCGAAATGAACCTGGTAGAGCATCGCACACAAACGAATGCTCCACATTCGGGTTTCACATGCCACCAACTCCACATTCACAGGCAACTTCAGCGCCACAGCCGTTTTCAGATAGCCCTGAATGCCAAGGCTCTAGACGCAAATATTGGTGTGAGAGCTAATTCAATCAAGGAAACACTGCATGTTGGTGAAGGGCATATTGAAGAAGGATCAGCCGAGTGGTTCTTGTGGGAGAACAACTCCATTTGGCTCACTAACTTCACATACCATCAGGCTTCCAAACAGCTCTCAAGGAAACTCAGTATTCACACTCTATGCTTAGTGCCCTTTGAATGCATTATCTAGTAATGAACCTGGTAGAGCATCCCACACAAACGAATGCTCCACATGCGGGTTTCACATGCCACCAACTCCACATTCACAGGCAACTTCAGCGCCACAGCCGTTTTCAGATAGCCCTCAATGCAAAGGCTCTAGACGCAAATATTGGTGTGAGAGCTAATTCAATCAAGGAAACACTGCATGTTGGTGAAGGGCATATTGAAGAAGGATCAGCCGAGTGGTTCTTGTGGGAGAACAACTCCATTTGGCTCACTAACTTCACACACCATCAGGCTTCCAAGCAGCTCTCAAGGAAACTCAGTTTTCACACTCTATGCTTAGTGCCCTTTGAGTGCATTATCTAGGAATGAACCTGGTAGAGCATCCCACACAAACGAATGCTCCACATGCGGGTTTCACATGCCACCAACTCCACATTCACAGGCAACTTCAGCGCCACAGCCGTTTTCAGATAGCCCTCAATGCAAAGGCTCTAGACGCAAATATTGGTGTGAGAGCTAATTCAATCAAGGAAACACTGCATGTTGGTGAAGGGCATATTGAAGAAGGATCAGCCGAGTGGTTCTTGTGGGAGAACAACTCCATTTGGCTCAATAACTTCACACACCATCAGGCTTCCAAACAGCTCTCAAGGAAACCCAGTTTTCACACTCTATGCTTAGTGCCCTTTGAGTGCATTATCTAGGAATGAACCTGGTAGAGCATCCCACACAAATGAATGCTCCACATGCGGGTTTCACATGCCACCAACTCCACATTCACAGGCAACTTCAGCGCCACAGCCGTTTTCAGATAGCCCTCAATGCAAAGGCTCTAGACGCAAATATTGGTGTGAGAGCTAATTCAATCAAGGAAACACTGCATGTTGGTGAAGGGCATATTGAAGAAGGATCAGCCGAGTGGTTCTTGTGGGAGAACAACTCCATTTGGCTCACTAACTTCACACACCATCAGGCTTCCAAGCAGCTCTCAAGGAAACTCAGTTTTCACACTCTATGTTTAGTGCCCTTTGAATGCATTATCAAGGAATGAACCTGGTAGAGCATCCCACACAAACGAATGCTCCACATGCGGGTTTCACATGCCACCAACTCCACATTCACAGGCAACTTCAGCGCCACAGCCATTTTCAGATAGCCCTCAATGCAAAGGCTCTAGACGCAAATATTGGTGTGAGAGCTAATTCAATCAAGGAAACACTGCATGTTGGTGAAGGGCATATTGAAGAAGGATCAGCCGAGTGGTTCTTGTGGGAGAACAACTCCATTTGGCTCACTAACTTCACACACCATCAGGCTTCCAAGCAGCTCTCAAGGAAACTCAGTTTTCACACTCTATGCTTAGTGCCCTTTGAGTGCATTATCTAGGAATGAACCTGGTAGAGCATCCCACACAAACGAATGCTCCACATGCGGGTTTCACATGCCACCAACTCCACATTCACAGGCAACTTCAGCGCCACAGCCGTTTTCAGATAGCCCTCAATGCAAAGGCTCTAGACGCAAATATTGGTGTGAGAGCTAATTCAATCAAGGAAACACTGCATGTTGGTGAAGGGCATATTGAAGAAGGATCAGCGAAGTGGTTCTTGTGGGAGAACAACTCCATTTGGCTCACTAACTTCACACACCATCAGGCTTCCAAGCAGCTCTCAAGGAAACTCAGTTTTCACACTCTATGCTTAGTGCCCTTTGTATGGCTAGGACCGAAATGAACCTGGTAGAGCATCGCACACAAACGAATGCTCCACATGCGGGTTTCACATGCCACCAACTCCACATTCACAGGCAACTTCAGCGCCACAGCTGTTTTCAGATAGCCCTCAATGCAAAGGCTCTAGACGCAAATATTGGTGTGAGAGCTAATTCAATCAAGGAAACACTGCCTGTTGGTGAAGGGCATATTGAAGAAGGATCAGCCGAGTGGTTCTTGTGGGAGAACAACTCCATTTGGCTCACTAACTTCACACACCATCAGGCTTCCAAGCAGCTCTCAAGGAAACTCAGTTTTCACACTCTATGCTTAGTGCTCTTTGTGTGCCCAATACTGAAATGAAGCTTGGTCAGCATCCCACACAAACCAATGCTCCACATGCGGGTTTCACATGCCACCAACTCCACATTCACAGGCAACTTCAGCGCCACAGCCGTTTTCAGATAGCCCTCAATGCAAAGGCTCTAGACGCAAATATTGGTGTGAGAGCTAATTCAATCAAGGAAACACTGCATGTTGGTGAAGGGCATATTGAAGAAGGATCAGCCGAGTGGTTCTTGTGGGAGAACAACTCCATTTGGCTCACTAACTTCACACACCATCAGGCTTCCAAACAGCTCTCAAGGAAACTCAGTATTCACACTCTATGCTTAGTGCCCTTTGAATGCATTATCTAGGAATGAACCTGGTAGAGCATCGCACACAAACGAATGCTCCACATGCGGGTTTCACATGCCACCAACTCCACATTCACAGGCAACTTCAGCGCCACAGCCGTTTTCAGATAGCCCTCAATGCAAAGGCTCTAGACGCAAATATTGGTGTGAGAGCTAATTCAATCAAGGAAACACTGCATGTTGGTGAAGGGCATATTGAAGAAGGATCAGCCGAGTGGTTCTTGTGGGAGAACAACTCCATTTGGCTCACTAACTTCACACACCATCAGGCTTCCAAGCAGCTCTCAAGGAAACTCAGTTTTCACACTCTATGCTTAGTGCCCTTTGAGTGCATTATCTAGTAATGAACCTGGTAGAGCATCCCACACAAACGAATGCTCCACATGCGGGTTTCACATGCCACCAACTCCACATTCACAGGCAACTTCAGCGTCACAGCCGTTTTCAGATAGCCCTCAATGCAAAGGCTCTAGACGCAAATATTGGTGTGAGAGCTAATTCAATCAAGGAAACACTGCATGTTGGTGAAGGGCATATTGAAGAAGGATCAGCCGAGTGGTTCTTGTGGGAGAACAACTCCATTTGGCTCAATAACTTCACACACCATCAGGCTTCCAAACAGCTCTCAAGGAAACTCAGTTTTCACACTCTATGCTTAGTGCCCTTTGAGTGCATTATCTAGGAATGAACCTGGTAGAGCATCCCACACAAACGAATGCTCCACATGCGGGTTTCACATGCCACCAACTCCACATTCACAGGCAACTTCAGCGCCACAGCCGTTTTCAGATAGCCCTCAATGCAAAGGCTCTAGACGCAAATATTGGTGTGAGAGCTAATTCAATCAAGGAAACACTGCATGTTGGTGAAGGGCATATTGAAGAAGGATCAGCCGAGTGGTTCTTGTGGGAGAACAACTCCATTTGGCTCAATAACTTCACACACCATCAGGCTTCCAAACAGCTCTCAAGGAAACCCAGTTTTCACACTCTATGCTTAGTGCCCTTTGAGTGCATTATCTAGGAATGAACCTGGTAGAGCATCCCACACAAACGAATGCTCCACATGCGGGTTTCACATGCCACCAACTCCACATTCACAGGCAACTTCAGCGCCACAGCCGTTTTCAGATAGCCCTCAATGCAAAGGCTCTAGACGCAAATATTGGTGTGAGAGCTAATTCAATCAAGGAAACACTGCATGTTGGTGAAGGGCATATTGAAGAAGGATCAGCCGAGTGGTTCTTGTGGGAGAACAACTCCATTTGGCTCACCAACTTCACACACCATCAGGCTTCCAAGCAGCTCTCAAGGAAACTCAGTTTTCACACTCTATGTTTAGTGCCCTTTGAATGCATTATCAAGGAATGAACCTGGTAGAGCATCCCACACAAAAGAATGCTCCACATTCCGGTTTCACATGCCACCAACTCCACATTCACAGGCAACTTCAGCGCCACAGCCGTTTTCAGATAGCCCTCAATGCAAAGGCTCTAGACGCAAATATTGGTGTGAGAGCTAATTCAATCAAGGAAACACTGCATGTTGGTGAAGGGCATATTGAAGAAGGATCAGCCGAGTGGTTCTTGTGGGAGAACAACTCCATTTGGCTCACTAACTTCACACACCATCAGGCTTCCAAGCAGCTCTCAAGGAAACTCAGTTTTCACACTCTATGCTTAGTGCTCTTTGTGTGCCCAATACTGAAATGAAGCTTGGTCAGCATCCCACACAAACGAATGCTCCACATGCGGGTTTCACATGCCACCAACTCCACATTCACAGGCAACTTCAGCGCCACAGCCGTTTTCAGATAGCCCTCAATGCAAAGGCTCTAGACGCAAATATTGGTGTGAGAGCTAATTCAATCAAGGAAACACTGCATGTTGGTGAAGGGCATATTGAAGAAGGATCAGCCGAGTGGTTCTTGTGGGAGAACAACTCCATTTGGCTCACTAACTTCACACACCATCAGGCTTCCAAGCAGCTCTCAAGGAAACTCAGTTTTCACACTCTATGTTTAGTGCCCTTTGAATGCATTATCAAGGAATGATCCTGGTAGAGCATCCCACACAAACGAATGCTCCACATTCCGGTTTCACATGCCACCAACTCCACATTCACAGGCAACTTCAGCGCCACAGCCGTTTTCAGATAGCCCTCAATGCAAAGGCTCTAGACGCAAATATTGGTGTGAGAGCTAATTCAATCAAGGAAACACTGCATGTTGGTGAAGGGCATATTGAAGAAGGATCAGCCGAGTGGTTCTTGTGGGAGAACAACTCCATTTGGCTCACTAACTTCACACACCATCAGGCTTCCAAACAGCTCTCAAGGAAACTCAGTATTCACACTCTATGCTTAGTGCCCTTTGAATGCATTATCTAGGAATGAACCTGGTAGAGCATCGCACACAAACGAATGCTCCACATGCGGGTTTCACATGCCACCAACTCCACATTCACAGGCAACTTCAGCGCCACAGCCGTTTTCAGATAGCCCTCAATGCAAAGGCTCTAGACGCAAATATTGGTGTGAGAGCTAATTCAATCAAGGAAACACTGCATGTTGGTGAAGGGCATATTGAAGAAGGATCAGCCGAGTGGTTCTTGTGGGAGAACAACTCCATTTGGCTCACTAACTTCACACACCATCAGGCTTCCAAGCAGCTCTCAAGGAAACTCAGTTTTCACACTCTATGCTTAGTGCCCTTTGAGTGCATTATCTAGGAATGAACCTGGTAGAGCATCCCACACAAACGAATGCTCCACATGCGGGTTTCACATGCCACCAACTCCACATTCACAGGCAACTTCAGCGTCACAGCCGTTTTCAGATAGCCCTCAATGCAAAGGCTCTAGACGCAAATATTGGTGTGAGAGCTAATTCAATCAAGGAAACACTGCATGTTGGTGAAGGGCATATTGAAGAAGGATCAGCCGAGTGGTTCTTGTGGGAGAACAACTCCATTTGGCTCAATAACTTCACACACCATCAGGCTTCCAAACAGCTCTCAAGGAAACTCAGTTTTCACACTCTATGCTTAGTGCCCTTTGAGTGCATTATCTAGGAATGAACCTGGTAGAGCATCCCACACAAACGAATGCTCCACATGCGGGTTTCACATGCCACCAACTCCACATTCACAGGCAACTTCAGCGCCACAGCCGTTTTCAGATAGCCCTCAATGCAAAGGCTCTAGACGCAAATATTGGTGTGAGAGCTAATTCAATCAAGGAAACACTGCATGTTGGTGAAGGGCATATTGAAGAAGGATCAGCCGAGTGGTTCTTGTGGGAGAACAACTCCATTTGGCTCACTAACTTCACACACCATCAGGCTTCCAAGCAGCTCTCAAGGAAACTCAGTTTTCACACTCTATGTTTAGTGCCCTTTGAATGCATTATCAAGGAATGATCCTGGTAGAGCATCCCACACAAACGAATGCTCCACATTCCGGTTTCACATGCCACCAACTCCACATTCACAGGCAACTTCAGCGCCACAGCCGTTTTCAGATAGCCCTCAATGCAAAGGCTCTAGACGCAAATATTGGTGTGAGAGCTAATTCAATCAAGGAAACACTGCATGTTGGTGAAGGGCATATTGAAGAAGGATCAGCCGAGTGGTTCTTGTGGGAGAACAACTCCATTTGGCTCACTAACTTCACACACCATCAGGCTTCCAAGCAGCTCTCAAGGAAACTCAGTTTTCACACTCTATGCTTAGTGCCCTTTGAGTGCATTATCTAGGAATGAACCTGGTAGAGCATCCCACACAAACGAATGCTCCACATGCGGGTTTCACATGCCACCAACTCCACATTCACAGGCAACTTCAGCGTCACAGCCGTTTTCAGATAGCCCTCAATGCAAAGGCTCTAGACGCAAATATTGGTGTGAGAGCTAATTCAATCAAGGAAACACTGCATGTTGGTGAAGGGCATATTGAAGAAGGATCAGCCGAGTGGTTCTTGTGGGAGAACAACTCCATTTGGCTCAATAACTTCACACACCATCAGGCTTCCAAACAGCTCTCAAGGAAACTCAGTTTTCACACTCTATGCTTAGTGCCCTTTGAGTGCATTATCTAGGAATGAACCTGGTAGAGCATCCCACACAAACGAATGCTCCACATGCGGGTTTCACATGCCACCAACTCCACATTCACAGGCAACTTCAGCGCCACAGCCGTTTTCAGATAGCCCTCAATGCAAAGGCTCTAGACGCAAATATTGGTGTGAGAGCTAATTCAATCAAGGAAACACTGCATGTTGGTGAAGGGCATATTGAAGAAGGATCAGCCGAGTGGTTCTTGTGGGAGAACAACTCCATTTGGCTCACTAACTTCACACACCATCAGGCTTCCAAGCAGCTCTCAAGGAAACTCAGTTTTCACACTCTATGCTTAGTGCCCTTTGAGTGCATTATCTAGGAATGAACCTGGTAGAGCATCCCACACAAACGAATGCTCCACATGCGGGTTTCACATGCCACCAACTCCACATTCACAGGCAACTTCAGCGCCACAGCCGTTTTCAGATAGCCCTGAATGCAAAGGCTCTAGACGCAAATATTGGTGTGAGAGCTAATTCAATCAAGGAAACACTGCATGTTGGTGAAGGGCATATTGAAGAAGGATCAGCCGAGTGGTTCTTGTGGGAGAACAACTCCATTTGGCTCACTAACTTCACACACCATCAAGCTTCCAAGCAGCTCTCAAGGAAACTCAGTTTTCACACTCTATGCTTAGTGCCCTTTGAGTGCATTATCTAGGAATGAACCTGGTAGAGCATCCCACACAAACGAATGCTCCACATGCGGGTTTCACATGCCACCAACTCCACATTGACAGGCAACTTCAGCGCCACAGCCGTTTTCAGATAGCCCTCAATGCAAAGGCTCTAGACGCAAATATTGGTGTGAGAGCTAATTCAATCAAGGAAACACTGCATGTTGGTGAAGGGCATATTGAAGAAGGATCAGCGAAGTGGTTCTTGTGGGAGAACAACTCCATTTGGCTCACTAACTTCACACACCATCAGGCTTCCAAGCAGTTCTCAAGGAAACTCAGTTTTCACACTCTATGCTTAGTGCCCTTTGTATGGCTAGGACCGAAATGAACCTGGTAGAGCATCGCACACAAACGAATGCTCCACATGCGGGGTTTCACATGCCACCAACTCCACATTCACAGGCAACTTCAGCGCCACAGCTGTTTTCAGATAGCCCTCAATGCAAAGGCTCTAGACGCAAATATTGGTGTGAGAGCTAATTTAATCAAGGAAACACTGCCTGTTTGTGAAGGGTATATTGAAGAAGGATCAGCCGAGTGGTTCTTGTGGGAGAACAACTCCATTTGGCTCACTAACTTCACACACCATCAGGCTTCCAAGCAGCTCTCAAGGAAACTCAGTTTTCACACTCTATGCTTAGTGCTCTTTGTGTGCCCAGGACTGAAATGAAGCTTGGTCAGCATCCCACACAAACGAATGCTCCACATGCGGGTTTCACATGCCACCAACTCCACAATCACAGGCAACTTCAGCGCCACAGCCGTTTTCAGATAGCCCTCAATGCAAAGGCTCTAGACGCAAATATTGGTGTGAGAGCTAATTCAATCAAGGAAACACTGCATGTTGGTGAAGGGCATATTGAGGAAGGATCAGCCGAGTGGTTCTTGTGGGAGAACAACTCCATTTGGCTCACTAACTTCACACACCATCAGGCTTCCAAGCAGCTCTCAAGGAAACTCAGTATTCACACTCTATGCTTAGTGCCCTTTGAGTGCATTATCTAGGAATGAACCTGGTAGAGCATCCCACACAAACGAATGCTCCACATGCGGGTTTCACATGCCACCAACTCCACATTCACAGGCAACTTCAGCGCCACAGCCGTTTTCAGATAGCCCTCAATGCAAAGGCTCTAGACGCAAATATTGGTGTGAGAGCTAATTCAATCAAGGAAACACTGCATGTTGGTGAAGGGCATATTGAAGAAGGATCAGCCGAGTGGTTCTTGTGGGAGAACAACTCCATTTGGCTCAATAACTTCACACACACCATCAGGCTTCCAAACAGCTCTCAAGGAAACTCAGTTTTCACACTCTATGCTTAGTGCCCTTTGAGTGCATTATCTAGGAATGAACCTGGTAGAGCATCCCACACAAACGAATGCTCCACATGCGGGTTTCACATGCCACCAACTCCACATTCACAGGCAACTTCAGCGCCACAGCCGTTTTCAGATAGCCCTCAATGCAAAGGCTCTAGACGCAAATATTGGTGTGAGAGCTAATTCAATCAAGGAAACACTGCATGTTGGTGAAGGGCATATTGAAGAAGGATCAGCCGAGTGGTTCTTGTGGGAGAACAACTCACATTTGGCTCACTAACTTCACACACCATCAGGCTTCCAAGCAGCTCTCAAGGAAACTCAGTTTTCACACTCTATGCTTAGTGCCCTTTGAGTGCATTATCTAGGAATGAACCTGGTAGAGCATCCCACACAAACGAATGCTCCACATGCGGGTTTCACATGCCACCAACTCCACATTCACAGGCAACTTCAGCGCCACAGCCGTTTTCAGATAGCCCTCAATGCAAAGGCTCTAGACGCAAATATTGGTGTGAGAGCTAATTCAATCAAGGAAACACTGCATGTTGGTGAAGGGCATATTGAAGAAGGATCAGCCAAGTGGTTCTTGTGGGAGAACAACTCCATTTGGCTCACTAACTTCACACACCATCAGGCTTCCAAGCAGCTCTCAAGGAAACTCAGTTTTCACACTCTATGCTTAGTGCCCTTTGAGTGCATTATCTAGGAATGAACCTGGTAGAGCATCCCACACAAACGAATGCTCCACATGCGGGTTTCACATGCCACCAACTCCACATTCACAGGCAACTTCAGCGCCACAGCCGTTTTCAGATAGCCCTCAATGCAAAGGCTCTAGACTCGAATATTGGTGTGAGAGCTAATTCAATCAAGGAAACACTGCATGTTGGTGAAGGGCATATTGAAGAAGGATCAGCCGAGTGGTTCTTGTGGGAGAACAACTCCATTTGGCTCACTAACTTCACACACCATCAGGCTTCCAAACAGCTCTCAAGGAAACTCAGTTTTCACACTCTATGCTTAGTGCCCTTTGCATGCATTATCTAGGAATGAACCTGGTAGAGCATCCCACACAAACGAATGCTCCACATGCGGGTTTCACATGCCACCAACTGCACATTCACAGGCAACTTCAGCGCCACAGCCGTTTTCAGATAGCCCTCAATGCAAAGGCTCTAGACGAAAATATTGGTGTGAGAGCTAATTCAATCAAGGAAACACTGCCTGTTGGTGAAGGGCATATTGAAGAAGGATCAGGCGAGTGGTTCTTGTGGGAGAACAACTCCATTTGGCTCACTAACTTCACACACCATCAGGCTTCCAAGCAGCTCTCAAGGAAACTCAGTTTTCACACTCTATGCTTAGTGCTCTTTGTGTGCCCAGGACTGAAATGAAGCTTGGTCAGCATCCCACACAAACGAATGCTCCACATGCGGGTTTCACATGCCACCAACTCCACATTCACAGGGAACTTCAGCGCCACAGCCGTTTTCAGATAGCCCTCAATGCAAAGGCTCTAGACGCAAATATTGGTGTGAGAGCTAATTCAATCAAGGAAACACTGCATGTTGGTGAAGGGCATATTGAAGAAGGATCAGCCGAGTGGTTCTTGTGGAGAACAACTCCATTTGGCTCACTAACTTCACACACCATCAGGCTTCCAAGCAGCTCTCAAGGAAACTCAGTTTTCACACTCTATGTTTAGTGCCCTTTGAATGCATTATCAAGGAATGATCCTGGTAGAGCATCCCACACAAACGAATGCTCCACATTCGGGTTTCACATGCCACCAACTCCACATTCACAGGCAACTTCAGCGCCACAGCCGTTTTCAGATAGCCCTCAATGCAAAGGCTCTAGACGCAAATATTGGTGTGAGAGCTAATTCAATCAAGGAAACACTGCATGTTGGTGAAGGGCATATTGAAGAAGGATCAGCCGAGTGGTTCTTGTGGGAGAACAACTCCATTTGGCTCACTAACTTCACACACCATCAGGCTTCCAAACAGCTCTCAAGGAAACTCAGTATTCACACTCTATGCTTAGTGCCCTTTGAATGCATTATCTAGGAATGAACCTGGTAGAGCATCCCACACAAACGAATGCTCCACATGCGGGTTTCACATGCCACCAACTCCACATTCACAGGCAACTTCAGCGCCACAGCCGTTTTCAGATAGCCCTCAATGCAAAGGCTCTAGACGCAAATATTGGTGTGAGAGCTAATTCAATCAAGGAAACACTGCATGTTGGTGAAGGGCATATTGAAGAAGGATCAGCCGAGTGGTTCTTGTGGGAGAACAACTCCATTTGGCTCACTAACTTCACACACCATCAGGCTTCCAAGCAGCTCTCAAGGAAACTCAGTTTTCACACTCTATGCTTAGTGCCCTTTGAGTGCATTATCTAGGAATGAACCTGGTAGAGCATCCCACACAAACGAATGCTCCACATGCGGGTTTCACATGCCACCAACTCCACATTCACAGGCAACTTCAGCGCCACAGCCGTTTTCAGATAGCCCTCAATGCAAAGGCTCTAGACGCAAATATTGGTGTGAGAGCTAATTCAATCAAGGAAACACTGCATGTTGGTGAAGGGCATATTGAAGAAGGATCAGCCGAGTGGTTCTTGTGGGAGAACAACTCCATTTGGCTCAATAACTTCACACACCATCAGGCTTCCAAGCAGCTCTCAAGGAAACTCAGTTTTCACACTCTATGCTTAGTGCCCTTTGAGTGCATTATCTAGGAATGAACCTGGTAGAGCATCCCACACAAACGAATGCTCCACATGCGGGTTTCACATGCCACCAACTCCACATTCACAGGCAACTTCAGCGCCACAGCCGTTTTCAGATAGCCCTCAATGCAAAGGCTCTAGACGAAAATATTGGTGTGAGAGCTAATTCAATCAAGGAAACACTGCCTGTTGGTGAAGGGCATATTGAAGAAGGATCAGCCGAGTGGTTCTTGTGGGAGAACAACTCCATTTGGCTCACTAACTTCACACACCATCAGGCTTCCAAGCAGCTCTCAAGGAAACTCAGTTTTCACACTCTATGCTTAGTGCTCTTTGTGTGCCCAGGACTGAAATGAAGCTTGGTCAGCATCCCACACAAACGAATGCTCCACATGCGGGTTTCACATGCCACCAACTCCACATTCACAGGCAACTTCAGCGCCACAGCCGTTTTCAGATAGCCCTCAATGCAAAGGCTCTAGACGCAAATATTGGTGTGAGAGCTAATTCAATCAAGGAAACACTGCATGTTGGTGAAGGGCATATTGAAGAAGGATCAGCCGAGTGGTTCTTGTGGGAGAACAACTCCATTTGGCTCACTAACTTCACACACCATCAGGCTTCCAAGCAGCTCTCAAGGAAACTCAGTTTTCACACTCTATGTTTAGTGCCCTTTGAATGCATTATCAAGGAATGATCCTGGTAGAGCATCCCACACAAACGAATGCTCCACATTCGGGTTTCACATGCCACCAACTCCACATTCACAGGCAACTTCAGCGCCACAGCCGTTTTCAGATAGCCCTCAATGCAAAGGCTCTAGACGCAAATATTGGTGTGAGAGCTAATTCAATCAAGGAAACACTGCATGTTGGTGAAGGGCATATTGAAGAAGGATCAGCCGAGTGGTTCTTGTGGGAGAACAACTCCATTTGGCTCACTAACTTCACACACCATCAGGCTTCCAAACAGCTCTCAAGGAAACTCAGTATTCACACTCTATGCTTAGTGCCCTTTGAATGCATTATCTAGGAATGAACCTGGTAGAGCATCCCACACAAACGAATGCTCCACATGCGGGTTTCACATGCCACCAACTCCACATTCACAGGCAACTTCAGCGCCACAGCCGTTTTCAGATAGCCCTCAATGCAAAGGCTCTAGACGCAAATATTGGTGTGAGAGCTAATTCAATCAAGGAAACACTGCATGTTGGTGAAGGGCATATTGAAGAAGGATCAGCCGAGTGGTTCTTGTGGGAGAACAACTCCATTTGGCTCACTAACTTCACACACCATCAGGCTTCCAAGCAGCTCTCAAGGAAACTCAGTTTTCACACTCTATGCTTAGTGCCCTTTGAGTGCATTATCTAGGAATGAACCTGGTAGAGCATCCCACACAAACGAATGCTCCACATGCGGGTTTCACATGCCACCAACTCCACATTCACAGGCAACTTCAGCGCCACAGCCGTTTTCAGATAGCCCTCAATGCAAAGGCTCTAGACGCAAATATTGGTGTGAGAGCTAATTCAATCAAGGAAACACTGCATGTTGGTGAAGGGCATATTGAAGAAGGATCAGCCGAGTGGTTCTTGTGGGAGAACAACTCCATTTGGCTCACTAACTTCACACACCATCAGGCTTCCAAGCAGCTCTCAAGGAAACTCAGTTTTCACACTCTATGCTTAGTGCCCTTTGAGTGCATTATCTAGGAATGAACCTGGTAGAGCATCCCACACAAACGAATGCTCCACATGCGGGTTTCACATGCCACCAACTCCACATTCACAGGCAACTTCAGCGCCACAGCCGTTTTCAGATAGCCCTCAATGCAAAGGCTCTAGACGCAAATATTGGTGTGAGAGCTAATTCAATCAAGGAAACACTGCATGTTGGTGAAGGGCATATTGAAGAAGGATCAGCCGAGTGGTTCTTGTGGGAGAACAACTCCATTTGGCTCACTAACTTCACACACCATCAGGCTTCCAAGCAGCTCTCAAGGAAACTCAGTTTTCACACTCTATGCTTAGTGCTCTTTGTGTACCCAGGACTGAAATGAAG
Organism: Ochotona princeps; assembly: GCF_030435755.1. NCBI lineage: Eukaryota > Metazoa > Chordata > Mammalia > Lagomorpha > Ochotonidae > Ochotona > Ochotona princeps. Next base: position 2,869 of record NW_026696297.1, on the reverse strand, counting down.
CTTGGTCAGCATCCCACACAAACGAATGCTCCACATGCGGGTTTCACATGCCACCAACTCCACATTCACAGGCAACTTCAGCGCCACAGCCGTTTTCAGATAGCCCTCAATGCAAAGGCTCTAGACGCAAATATTGGTGTGAGAGCTAATTCAATCAAGGAAACACTGCATGTTGGTGAAGGGCATATTGAAGAAGGATCAGCCGAGTGGTTCTTGTGGGAGAACAACTCCATTTGGCTCACTAACTTCACACACCATCAGGCTTCCAAGCAGCTCTCAAGGAAACTCAGTTTTCACACTCTATGCTTAGTGCCCTTTGAGTGCATTATCTAGGAATGAACCTGGTAGAGCATCCCACACAAACGAATGCTCCACATGCGGGTTTCACATGCCACCAACTCCACATTCACAGGCAACTTCAGCGCCACAGCCGTTTTCAGATAGCCCTCAATGCAAAGGCTCTAGACGCAAATATTGGTGTGAGAGCTAATTCAATCAAGGAAACACTGCATGTTGGTGAAGGGCATATTGAAGAAGGATCAGCCGAGTGGTTCTTGTGGGAGAACAACTCCATTTGGCTCAATAACTTCACACACCATCAGGCTTCCAAACAGCTCTCAAGGAAACTCAGTTTTCACACTCTATGCTTAGTGCCCTTTGAGTGCATTATCTAGGAATGAACCTGGTAGAGCATCCCACACAAACGAATGCTCCACATGCGGGTTTCACATGCCACCAACTCCACATTCACAGGCAACTTCAGCGCCACAGCCGTTTTCAGATAGCCCTCAATGCAAAGGCTCTAGACGCAAATATTGGTGTGAGAGCTAATTCAATCAAGGAAACACTGCATGTTGGTGAAGGGCATATTGAAGAAGGATCAGCCGAGTGGTTCTTGTGGAGAACAACTCCATTTGGCTCACTAACTTCACACACCATCAGGCTTCCAAGCAGCTCTCAAGGAAACTCAGTTTTCACACTCTATGCTTAGTGCCCTTTGAGTGCATTATCTAGGAATGAACCTGGTAGAGCATCCCACACAAACGAATGCTCCACATGCGGGTTTCACATGCCACCAACTCCACATTCACAGGCAACTTCAGCGCCACAGCCGTTTTCAGATAGCCCTCAATGCAAAGGCTCTAGACGCAAATATTGGTGTGAGAGCTAATTCAATCAAGGAAACACTGCATGTTGGTGAAGGGCATATTGAAGAAGGATCAGCCGAGTGGTTCTTGTGGGAGAACAACTCCATTTGGCTCACTAACTTCACACACCATCAGGCTTCCAAGCAGCTCTCAAGGAAACTCAGTTTTCACACTCTATGCTTAGTGCCCTTTGAGTGCATTATCTAGGAATGAACCTGGTAGAGCATCCCACACAAACGAATGCTCCACATGCGGGTTTCACATGCCACCAACTCCACATTCACAGGCAACTTCAGCGTCACAGCCGTTTTCAGATAGCCCTCAATGCAAAGGCTCTAGACGCAAATATTGGTGTGAGAGCTAATTCAATCAAGGAAACACTGCATGTTGGTGAAGGGCATATTGAAGAAGGATCAGCCGAGTGGTTCTTGTGGGAGAACAACTCCATTTGGCTCAATAACTTCACACACCATCAGGCTTCCAAACAGCTCTCAAGGAAACTCAGTTTTCACACTCTATGCTTAGTGCCCTTTGAGTGCATTATCTAGGAATGAACCTGGTAGAGCATCCCACACAAACGAATGCTCCACATGCGGGTTTCACATGCCACCAACTCCACATTCACAGGCAACTTCAGCGCCACAGCCGTTTTCAGATAGCCCTCAATGCAAAGGCTCTAGACGCAAATATTGGTGTGAGAGCTAATTCAATCAAGGAAACACTGCATGTTGGTGAAGGGCATATTGAAGAAGGATCAGCCGAGTGGTTCTTGTGGGAGAACAACTCCATTTGGCTCACTAACTTCACACACCATCAGGCTTCCAAGCAGCTCTCAAGGAAACTCAGTTTTCACACTCTATGCTTAGTGCCCTTTGAGTGCATTATCTAGGAATGAACCTGGTAGAGCATCCCACACAAACGAATGCTCCACATGCGGGTTTCACATGCCACCAACTCCACATTCACAGGCAACTTCAGCGCCACAGCCGTTTTCAGATAGCCCTGAATGCAAAGGCTCTAGACGCAAATATTGGTGTGAGAGCTAATTCAATCAAGGAAACACTGCATGTTGGTGAAGGGCATATTGAAGAAGGATCAGCCGAGTGGTTCTTGTGGGAGAACAACTCCATTTGGCTCACTAACTTCACACACCATCAAGCTTCCAAGCAGCTCTCAAGGAAACTCAGTTTTCACACTCTATGCTTAGTGCCCTTTGAGTGCATTATCTAGGAATGAACCTGGTAGAGCATCCCACACAAACGAATGCTCCACATGCGGGTTTCACATGCCACCAACTCCACATTGACAGGCAACTTCAGCGCCACAGCCGTTTTCAGATAGCCCTCAATGCAAAGGCTCTAGACGCAAATATTGGTGTGAGAGCTAATTCAATCAAGGAAACACTGCATGTTGGTGAAGGGCATATTGAAGAAGGATCAGCGAAGTGGTTCTTGTGGGAGAACAACTCCATTTGGCTCACTAACTTCACACACCATCAGGCTTCCAAGCAGTTCTCAAGGAAACTCAGTTTTCACACTCTATGCTTAGTGCCCTTTGTATGGCTAGGACCGAAATGAACCTGGTAGAGCATCGCACACAAACGAATGCTCCACATGCGGGTTTCACATGCCACCAACTCCACATTCACAGGCAACTTCAGCGCCACAGCTGTTTTCAGATAGCCCTCAATGCAAAGGCTCTAGACGCAAATATTGGTGTGA
>NW_026696296.1:0-29187 GCF_030435755.1 Ochotona princeps | reverse complement strand
GCCATACAAAGGGCACTAAGCATAGAGTGTGAAAACTGAGTTTCCTTGAGAGCTGCTTGGAAGCCTGATGGTGTGTGAAGTTAGTGAGCCAAATGGAGTTGTTCTCCCACAAGAACCACTCGGCTGATCCTTCTTCAATATGCCCTTCACCAACATGCAGTGTTTCCTTGATTGAATTAACTCTCACACCAATATTTGCGTCTAGAGCCTTTGCATTGAGGGCTATCTGAAAATGGCTGTGGCGCTGAAGTTGCCTGTGAATGTGGAGTTGGTGGCATGTGAAACCCGCATGTGGAGCATTCGTTTGTGTGGGATGCTCTACCAGGTTCATTCCTAGATAATGCACTCAAAGGGCACTAAGCATAGAGTGTGAAAACTGAGTTTCCTTGAGAGCTGTTTGGAAGCCTGATGGTGTGTGAAGTTAGTGAGCCAAATGGAGTTGTTCTCCCACAAGAACCACTCGGCTGATCCTTCTTCAATATGCCCTTCACCAACATGCAGTGTTTCCTTGATTGAATTAGCTCTCACACCAATATTTGCGTCTAGAGTCTTTGCATTGAGGGCTATCTGAAAACGGCTGTGGCGCTGAAGTTGCCTGTGAATGTGGAGTTGGTGGCATGTGAAACCCGCATGTGGAGCATTCGTTTGTGTGGGATGCTCTACCAGGTTCATTCCTAGATAATGCACTCAAAGGGCACTAAGCATAGAGTGTGAAAACTGAGTTTCCTTGAGAGCTGTTTGGAAGCCTGATGGTGTGTGAAGTTAGTGAGCCAAATGGAGTTGTTCTCCCACAAGAACCACTCGGCTGATCCTTCTTCAATATGCCCTTCACCAACATGCAGTGTTTCCTTGATTGAATTAGCTCTCACACCAATATTTGCGTCTAGAGTCTTTGCATTGAGGGCTATCTGAAAACGGCTGTGGCGCTGAAGTTGCCTGTGAATGTGGAGTTGGTGGCATGTGAAACCCGCATGTGGAGCATTCGTTTGTGTGGGATGCTCTACCAGGTTCATTCCTAGATAATGCACTCAAAGGGCACTAAGCATAGAGTGTGAAAACTGAGTTTCCTTGAGAGCTGTTTGGAAGCCTGATGGTGTGTGAAGTTAGTGAGCCAAATGGAGTTGTTCTCCCACAAGAACCACTCGGCTGATCCTTCTTCAATATGCCCTTCACCAACATGCAGTGTTTCCTTGATTGAATTAGCTCTCACACCAATATTTGCGTCTAGAGTCTTTGCATTGAGGGCTATCTGAAAACGGCTGTGGCGCTGAAGTTGCCTGTGAATGTGGAGTTGGTGGCATGTGAAACCCGCATGTGGAGCATTCGTTTGTGTGGGATGCTCTACCAGGTTCATTCCTAGATAATGCACTCAAAGGGCACTAAGCATAGAGTGTGAAAACTGAGTTTCCTTGAGAGCTGCTTGGAAGCCTGATGGTGTGTGAAGTTAGTGAGCCAAATGGAGTTGTTCTCCCACAAGAACCACTCGGCTGATCCTTCTCCAATATGCCCTTCACCAACATGCAGTGTTTCCTTGATTGAATTAGCTCTCACACCAATATTGGCGTCTAGAGCCTTTGCATTGAGGGCTATCTGAAAACGGCTGTGGCGCTGAAGTTGCCTGTGAATGTGGAGTTGGTGGCATGTGAAACCCGCATGTGGAGCATTCGTTTGTGTGGGATGCTCTACCAGGTTCATTCCTAGATAATGCACTCAAAGGGCACTCAGCATAGAGTGTGAAAACTGAGTTTCCTTGAGAGCTGCTTGGAAGCCTGATGGTGTGTGAAGTTAGTGAGCCAAATGGAGTTGTTCTCCCACAAGAACCAGTTGGCTGATCCTTCTTCAATATGCCCTTCACCAACATGCAGTGTTTCCTTGATTGAATTAGCTCTCACACCAATATTTGCGTCTAGAGCCTTTGCATTGAGGGCTATCTGAAAACGGCTGTGGTGCTGAAGTTGCCTGTGAATGTGGAGTTGGTGGCATGTGAAACCCGCATGTGGAGCATTCGTTTGTGTGGGATGCTCTACCAGGTTCATTTCAGTGCTAGCCATACAAAGGGCACTAAGCATAGAGTGTGAAAACTGAGTTTCCTTGAGAGCTGCTTGGAAGCCTGATGGTGTGTGAAGTTAGTGAGCCAAATGGAGTTGTTCTCCCACAAGAACCACTCGGCTGATCCTTCTTCAATATGCCCTTCACCAACATGCAGTGTTTCCTTGATTGAATTAACTCTCACACCAATATTTGCGTCTAGAGCCTTTGCATTGAGGGCTATCTGAAAATGGCTGTGGCGCTGAAGTTGCCTGTGAATGTGGAGTTGGTGGCATGTGAAACCCGCATGTGGAGCATTCGTTTGTGTGGGATGCTCTACCAGGTTCATTCCTAGATAATGCACTCAAAGGGCACTAAGCATAGAGTGTGAAAACTGAGTTTCCTTGAGAGCTGCTTGGAAGCCTGATGGTGTGTGAAGTTAGTGAGCCAAATGGAGTTGTTCTCCCACAAGAACCACTCGGCTGATCCTTCTTCAATATGCCCTTCACCAACATGCAGTGTTTCCTTGATTGAATTAGCTCTCACACCAATATTTGCGTCTAGAGTCTTTGCATTGAGGGCTATCTGAAAACGGCTGTGGCGCTGAAGTTGCCTGTGAATGTGGAGTTGGTGGCATGTGAAACCCGCATGTGGAGCATTCGTTTGTGTGGGATGCTCTACCAGGTTCATTCCTAGATAATGCACTCAAAGGGCACTAAGCATAGAGTGTGAAAACTGAGTTTCCTTGAGAGCTGCTTGGAAGCCTGATGGTGTGTGAAGTTAGTGAGCCAAATGGAGTTGTTCTCCCACAAGAACCACTCGGCTGATCCTTCTCCAATATGCGCTTCACCAACATGCAGTGTTTCCTTGATTGAATTAGCTCTCACACCAATATTGGCGTCTAGAGCCTTTGCATTGAGGGCTATCTGAAAACGGCTGTGGCGCTGAAGTTGCCTGTGAATGTGGAGTTGGTGGCATGTGAAACCCGCATGTGGAGCATTCGTTTGTGTGGGATGCTCTACCAGGTTCATTCCTAGATAATGCACTCAAAGGGCACTAAGCATAGAGTGTGAAAACTGAGTTTCCTTAAGAGCTGCTTGGAAGCCTGATGGTGTGTGAAGTTAGTGAGCCAAATGGAGTTGTTCTCCCACAAGAACCACTCGGCTGATCCTTCTTCAATATGCCCTTCACCAACATGCAGTGTTTCCTTGATTGAATTAGCTCTCACACCAATATTTGCGTCTAGAGCCTTTGCATTGAGGGCTATCTGAAAACGGCTGTGGCGCTGAAGTTGCCTGTGAATGTGGAGTTGGTGGCATGTGAAACCCGCATGTGGAGCATTCGTTTGTGTGGGATGCTCTACCAGGTTCATTCCTAGATAATGCACTCAAAGGGCACTCAGCATAGAGTGTGAAAACTGAGTTTCCTTGAGAGCTGTTTGGAAGCCTGATGGTGTGTGAAGTTAGTGAGCCAAATGGAGTTGTTCTCCCACAAGAACCACTCGGCTGATCCTTCTTCAATATGCCCTTCACCAACATGCAGTGTTTCCTTGATTGAATTAGCTCTCACACCAATTTTTGCGTCTAGAGCCTTTGCATTGAGGGCTATCTGAAAACGGCTGTGGCGCTGAAGTTGCCTGTGAATGTGGAGTTGGTGGCATGTGAAACCCGCATGTGGAGCATTCGTTTGTGTGGGATGCTCTACCAGGATCATTTCAGTCCTAGCCATACAAGGGGCACTAAGCATAGAGTGTGAAAACTGAGTTTCCTTGAGAGCTGCTTGGAAGCCTGATGGTGTGTGAAGTTAGTGAGCCAAATGGAGTTGTTCTCCCACAAGAACCACTCGGCTGATCCTTCTTCAATATGCCCTTCACCAACATGCAGTGTTTTCTTGATTGAATTAGCTCTCACACCAATATTTGCGTCTAGAGCCTTTGCATTGAGGGCTATCTGAAAACGGCTGTGGCGCTGAAGTTGCCTGTGAATGTGGAGTTGGTGGCATGTGAAACCCGCATGTGGAGCATTCGTTTGTGTGGGATGCTCTACCAGGTTCATTCCTAGATAATGCACTCAAAGGGCACTAAGCATAGAGTGTGAAAACTGAGTTTCCTTGAGAGCTGCTTGGAAGCCTGATGGTGTGTGAAGTTAGTGAGCCAAATGGAGTTGTTCTCCCACAAGAACCACTCGGCTGATCCTTCTTCAATATGCCCTTCACCAACATGCAGTGTTTCCTTGATTGAATTAGCTCTCACACCAATATTTGCGTCTAGAGCCTTTGCATTGAGGGCTATCTGAAAACGGCTGTGGCGCTGAAGTTGCCTGTGAATGTGGAGTTGGTGGCATGTGAAACCCGCATGTGGAGCATTCGTTTGTGTGGGATGCTCTACCAGGTTCATTCCTAGATAATGCACTCAAAGGGCACTAAGCATAGAGTGTGAAAACTGAGTTTCCTTGAGAGCTGCTTGGAAGCCTGATGGTGTGTGAAGTTAGTGAGCCAAATGGAGTTGTTCTCCCACAAGAACCACTCAGCTGATCCTTCTTCAATATGCCCTTCACCAACATGCAGTGTTTCCTTGATTGAATTAGCTCTCACACCAATATTTGCGTCTAGAGCCTTTGCATTGAGGGCTATCTGAAAACGGCTGTGGCGCTGAAGTTGCCTGTGAATGTGGAGTTGGTGGCATGTGAAACCCGCATGTGGAGCATTCGTTTGTGTGGGATGCTCTACCAGGTTCATTTCAGTGCTAGCCATACAAAGGGCACTAAGCATAGAGTGTGAAAACTGAGTTTCCTTGAGAGCTGCTTGGAAGCCTGATGGTGTGTGAAGTTAGTGAGCCAAATGGAGTTGTTCTCCCACAAGAACCACTCGGCTGATCCTTCTTCAATATGCCCTTCACCAACATGCAGTGTTTCCTTGATTGAATTAACTCTCACACCAATATTTGCGTCTAGAGCCTTTGCATTGAGGGCTATCTGAAAATGGCTGTGGCGCTGAAGTTGCCTGTGAATGTGGAGTTGGTGGAATGTGAAACCCGCATGTGGAGCATTCGTTTGTGTGGGATGCTCTACCAGGTTCATTCCTAGATAATGCACTCAAAGGGCACTAAGCATAGAGTGTGAAAACTGAGTTTCCTTGAGAGCTGCTTGGAAGCCTGATGGTGTGTGAAGTTAGTGAGCCAAATGGAGTTGTTCTCCCACAAGAACCACTCGGCTGATCCTTCTCCAATATGCCCTTCACCAACATGCAGTGTTTCCTTGATTGAATTAGCTCTCACACCAATATTTGCGTCTAGAGTCTTTGCATTGAGGGCTATCTGAAAACGGCTGTGGCGCTGAAGTTGCCTGTGAATGTGGAGTTGGTGGCATGTGAAACCCGCATGTGGAGCATTCGTTTGTGTGGGATGCTCTACCAGGTTCATTCCTAGATAATGCACTCAAAGGGCACTAAGCATAGAGTGTGAAAACTGAGTTTCCTTGAGAGCTGCTTGGAAGCCTGATGGTGTGTGAAGTTAGTGAGCCAAATGGAGTTGTTCTCCCACAAGAACCACTCGGCTGATCCTTCTCCAATATGCCCTTCACCAACATGCAGTGTTTCCTTGATTGAATTAGCTCTCACACCAATATTTGCGTCTAGAGCCTTTGCATTGAGGGCTATCTGAAAACGGCTGTGGCGCTGAAGTTGCCTGTGAATGTGGAGTTGGTGGCATGTGAAACCCGCATGTGGAGCATTCGTTTGTGTGGGATGCTCTACCAGGTTCATTCCTAGATAATGCACTCAAAGGGCACTAAGCATAGAGTGTGAAAACTGAGTTTCCTTAAGAGCTGCTTGGAAGCCTGATGGTGTGTGAAGTTAGTGAGCCAAATGGAGTTGTTCTCCCACAAGAACCACTCGGCTCATCCTTCTTCAATATGCCCTTCACCAACATGCAGTGTTTCCTTGATTGAATTAGCTCTCACACCAATATTTGCGTCTAGAGCCTTTGCATTGAGGGCTATCTGAAAACGGCTGTGGCGCTGAAGTTGCCTGTGAATGTGGAGTTGGTGGCATGTGAAACCCGCATGTGGAGCATTCGTTTGTGTGGGATGCTCTACCAGGATCATTTCAGTCCTAGCCATACAAGTGGCACTAAGCATAGAGTGTGAAAACTGAGTTTCCTTGAGAGCTGCTTGGAAGCCTGATGGTGTGTGAAGTTAGTGAGCCAAATGGAGTTGTTCTCCCACAAGAACCACTCGGCTGATCCTTCTTCAATATGCCCTTCACCAACATGCAGTGTTTCCTTGATTGAATTAGCTCTCACACCAATATTTGCGTCTAGAGCCTTTGCATTGAGGGCTATCTGAAAACGGCTGTGGCGCTGAAGTTGCCTGTGAATGTGGAGTTGGTGGCATGTGAAACCCGCATGTGGAGCATTCGTTTGTGTGGGATGCTCTACCAGGTTCATTCCTAGATAATGCACTCAAAGGGCACTAAGCATAGAGTGTGAAAACTGAGTTTCCTTGAGAGCTGCTTGGAAGCCTGATGGTGTGTGAAGTTAGTGAGCCAAATGGAGTGGTTCTCCCACAAGAACCACTCGGCTGATCCTTCTTCAATATGCCCTTCACCAACATGCAGTGTTTCCTTGATTGAATTAGCTCTCACACCAATATTTGCGTCTAGAGCCTTTGCATTGAGGGCTATCTGAAAACGGCTGTGGCGCTGAAGTTGCCTGTGAATGTGGAGTTGGTGGCATGTGAAACCCGCATGTGGAGCATTCGTTTGTGTGGGATGCTCTACCAGGTTCATTTCAGTGCTAGCCATACAAAGGGCACTAAGCATAGAGTGTGAAAACTGAGTTTCCTTGAGAGCTGCTTGGAAGCCTGATGGTGTGTGAAGTTAGTGAGCCAAATGGAGTTGTTCTCCCACAAGAACCACTCGGCTGATCCTTCTTCAATATGCCATTCACCAACATGCAGTGTTTCCTTGATTGAATTAGCTCTCACACCAATTTTTGCGTCTAGAGCCTTTGCATTGAGGGCTATCTGAAAACGGCTGTGGCGCTGAAGTTGCCTGTGAATGTGGAGTTGGTGGCATGTGAAACCCGCATGTGGAGCATTCGTTTGTGTGGGATGCTCTACCAGGTTCATTTCAGTCCTAGCCATACAAGACGCACTAAGCATAGAGTGTGAAAACTGAGTTTCCTTGAGAGCTGCTTGGAAGCCTGATGGTGTGTGAAGTTAGTGAGCCAAATGGAGTTGTTCTCCCACAAGAACCACTCGGCTGATCCTTCTTCAATATGCCCTTCACCAACATGCAGTGTTTCCTTGATTGAATTAGCTCTCACACCAATATTTGCGTCTAGAGCCTTTGCATTGAGGGCTATCTGAAAACGGCTGTGTCGCTGAAGTTGCCTGTGAATGTGGAGTTGGTGGCATGTGAAACCCGCATGTGGAGCATTCGTTTGTGTGGGATGCTCTACCAGGTTCATTTCAGTGCTAGCCATACAAAGGGCACTAAGCATAGAGTGTGAAAACTGAGTTTCCTTGAGAGCTGCTTGGAAGCCTGATGGTGTGTGAAGTTAGTGAGCCAAATGGAGTTGTTCTCCCACAAGAACCACTCGGCTGATCCTTCTTCAATATGCCCTTCACCAACATGCAGTGTTTCCTTGATTGAATTAGCTCTCACACCAATATTTGCGTCTAGAGCCTTTGCATTGAGGGCTATCTGAAAACGGCTGTGGCGCTGAAGTTGCCTGTGAATGTGGAGTTGGTGGCATGTGAAACCCGCATGTGGAGCATTCGTTTGTGTGGGATGCTCTACCAGGTTCATTCCTAGATAATGCACTCAAAGGGCACTCAGCATAGAGTGTGAAAACTGAGTTTCCTTGAGAGCTGCTTGGAAGCCTGATGGTGTGTGAAGTTAGTGAGCCAAATGGAGTTGTTCTCCCACAAGAACCACTCGGCTGATCCTTCTTCAATATGCCCTTCACCAACATGCAGTGTTTCCTTGATTGAATTAGCTCTCACACCAATATTTGCGTCTAGAGCCTTTGCATTGAGGGCTATCTGAAAACGGCTGTGGCGCTGAAGTTGCCTGTGAATGTGGAGTTGGTGGCATGTGAAACCCGCATGTGGAGCATTCGTTTGTGTGGGATGCTCTACCAGGTTCATTCCTAGATAATGCACTCAAAGGGCACTAAGCATAGAGTGTGAAAACTGAGTTTCCTTGAGAGCTGCTTGGAAGCCTGATGGTGTGTGAAGTTAGTGAGCCAAATGGAGTTGTTCTCCCACAAGAACCACTCAGCTGATCCTTCTTCAATATGCCCTTCACCAACATGCAGTGTTTCCTTGATTGAATTAGCTCTCACACCAATATTTGCGTCTAGAGCCTTTGCATTGAGGGCTATCTGAAAACGGCTGTGGCGCTGAAGTTGCCTGTGAATGTGGAGTTGGTGGCATGTGAAACCCGCATGTGGAGCATTCGTTTGTGTGGGATGCTCTACCAGGTTCATTTCAGTGCTAGCCATACAAAGGGCACTAAGCATAGAGTGTGAAAACTGAGTTTCCTTGAGAGCTGCTTGGAAGCCTGATGGTGTGTGAAGTTAGTGAGCCAAATGGAGTTGTTCTCCCACAAGAACCACTCGGCTGATCCTTCTTCAATATGCCCTTCACCAACATGCAGTGTTTCCTTGATTGAATTAACTCTCACACCAATATTTGCATCTAGAGCCTTTGCATTGAGGGCTATCTGAAAATGGCTGTGGCGCTGAAGTTGCCTGTGAATGTGGAGTTGGTGGAATGTGAAACCCGCATGTGGAGCATTCGTTTGTGTGGGATGCTCTACCAGGTTCATTCCTAGATAATGCACTCAAAGGGCACTAAGCATAGAGTGTGAAAACTGAGTTTCCTTGAGAGCTGCTTGGAAGCCTGATGGTGTGTGAAGTTAGTGAGCCAAATGGAGTTGTTCTCCCACAAGAACCACTCGGCTGATCCTTCTCCAATATGCCCTTCACCAACATGCAGTGTTTCCTTGATTGAATTAGCTCTCACACCAATATTTGCGTCTAGAGTCTTTGCATTGAGGGCTATCTGAAAACGGCTGTGGCGCTGAAGTTGCCTGTGAATGTGGAGTTGGTGGCATGTGAAACCCGCATGTGGAGCATTCGTTTGTGTGGGATGCTCTACCAGGTTCATTCCTAGATAATGCACTCAAAGGGCACTAAGCATAGAGTGTGAAAACTGAGTTTCCTTGAGAGCTGCTTGGAAGCCTGATGGTGTGTGAAGTTAGTGAGCCAAATGGAGTTGTTCTCCCACAAGAACCACTCGGCTGATCCTTCTCCAATATGCCCTTCACCAACATGCAGTGTTTCCTTGATTGAATTAGCTCTCACACCAATATTTGCGTCTAGAGCCTTTGCATTGAGGGCTATCTGAAAACGGCTGTGGCGCTGAAGTTGCCTGTGAATGTGGAGTTGGTGGCATGTGAAACCCGCATGTGGAGCATTCGTTTGTGTGGGATGCTCTACCAGGTTCATTCCTAGATAATGCACTCAAAGGGCACTAAGCATAGAGTGTGAAAACTGAGTTTCCTTAAGAGCTGCTTGGAAGCCTGATGGTGTGTGAAGTTAGTGAGCCAAATGGAGTTGTTCTCCCACAAGAACCACTCGGCTCATCCTTCTTCAATATGCCCTTCACCAACATGCAGTGTTTCCTTGATTGAATTAGCTCTCACACCAATATTTGCGTCTAGAGCCTTTGCATTGAGGGCTATCTGAAAACGGCTGTGGCGCTGAAGTTGCCTGTGAATGTGGAGTTGGTGGCATGTGAAACCCGCATGTGGAGCATTCGTTTGTGTGGGATGCTCTACCAGGTTCATTCCTAGATAATGCACTCAAAGGGCACTAAGCATAGAGTGTGAAAACTGAGTTTCCTTGAGAGCTGCTTGGAAGCCTGATGGTGTGTGAAGTTAGTGAGCCAAATGGAGTTGTTCTCCCACAAGAACCACTCGGCTGATCCTTCTTCAATATGCCCTTCACCAACATGCAGTGTTTCCTTGATTGAATTAGCTCTCACACCAATATTTGCGTCTAGAGCCTTTGCATTGAGGGCTATCTGAAAACGGCTGTGGCGCTGAAGTTGCCTGTGAATGTGGAGTTGGTGGCATGTGAAACCCGCATGTGGAGCATTCGTTTGTGTGGGATGCTCTACCAGGTTCATTCCTAGATAATGCACTCAAAGGGCACTAAGCATAGAGTGTGAAAACTGAGTTTCCTTGAGAGCTGCTTGGAAGCCTGATGGTGTGTGAAGTTAGTGAGCCAAATGGAGTGGTTCTCCCACAAGAACCACTCGGCTGATCCTTCTTCAATATGCCCTTCACCAACATGCAGTGTTTCCTTGATTGAATTAGCTCTCACACCAATATTTGCGTCTAGAGCCTTTGCATTGAGGGCTATCTGAAAACGGCTGTGGCGCTGAAGTTGCCTGTGAATGTGGAGTTGGTGGCATGTGAAACCCGCATGTGGAGCATTCGTTTGTGTGGGATGCTCTACCAGGTTCATTTCAGTGCTAGCCATACAAAGGGCACTAAGCATAGAGTGTGAAAACTGAGTTTCCTTGAGAGCTGCTTGGAAGCCTGATGGTGTGTGAAGTTAGTGAGCCAAATGGAGTTGTTCTCCCACAAGAACCACTCGGCTGATCCTTCTTCAATATGCCATTCACCAACATGCAGTGTTTCCTTGATTGAATTAGCTCTCACACCAATTTTTGCGTCTAGAGCCTTTGCATTGAGGGCTATCTGAAAACGGCTGTGGCGCTGAAGTTGCCTGTGAATGTGGAGTTGGTGGCATGTGAAACCCGCATGTGGAGCATTCGTTTGTGTGGGATGCTCTACCAGGTTCATTTCAGTCCTAGCCATACAAGACGCACTAAGCATAGAGTGTGAAAACTGAGTTTCCTTGAGAGCTGCTTGGAAGCGTGATGGTGTGTGAAGTTAGTGAGCCAAATGGAGTTGTTCTCCCACAAGAACCACTCGGCTGATCCTTCTTCAATATGCCCTTCACCAACATGCAGTGTTTCCTTGATTGAATTAGCTCTCACACCAATATTTGCGTCTAGAGCCTTTGCATTGAGGGCTATCTGAAAATGGCTGTGTCGCTGAAGTTGCCTGTGAATGTGGAGTTGGTGGCATGTGAAACCCGCATGTGGAGCATTCGTTTGTGTGGGATGCTCTACCAGGTTCATTTCAGTGCTAGCCATACAAAGGGCACTAAGCATAGAGTGTGAAAACTGAGTTTCCTTGAGAGCTGCTTGGAAGCCTGATGGTGTGTGAAGTTAGTGAGCCAAATGGAGTTGTTCTCCCACAAGAACCACTCGGCTGATCCGTCTTCAATATGCCCTTCACCAACATGCAGTGTTTCCTTGATTGAATTAGCTCTCACACCAATATTTGCGTCTAGAGCCTTTGCATTGAGGGCTATCTGAAAACGGCTGTGGCGCTGAAGTTGCCTGTGAATGTGGAGTTGGTGGCATGTGAAACCCGCATGTGGAGCATTCGTTTGTGTGGGATGCTCTACCAGGTTCATTCCTAGATAATGCACTCAAAGGGCACTCAGCATAGAGTGTGAAAACTGAGTTTCCTTGAGAGCTGCTTGGAAGCCTGATGGTGTGTGAAGTTAGTGAGCCAAATGGAGTTGTTCTCCCACAAGAACCACTCGGCTGATCCTTCTTCAATATGCCCTTCACCAACATGCAGTGTTTCCTTGATTGAATTAGCTCTCACACCAATATTTGCGTCTAGAGCCTTTGCATTGAGGGCTATCTGAAAACGGCTGTGGCGCTGAAGTTGCCTGTGAATGTGGAGTTGGTGGCATGTGAAACCCGCATGTGGAGCATTCGTTTGTGTGGGATGCTCTACCAGGTTCATTCCTAGATAATGCACTCAAAGGGCACTAAGCATAGAGTGTGAAAACTGAGTTTCCTTGAGAGCTGCTTGGAAGCCTGATGGTGTGTGAAGTTAGTGAGCCAAATGGAGTTGTTCTCCCACAAGAACCACTCGGCTGATCCTTCTTCAATATGCCCTTCACCAACATGCAGTGTTTCCTTGATTGAATTAGCTCTCACACCAATATTTGCGTCTAGAGCCTTTGCATTGAGGGCTATCTGAAAATGGCTGTGGCGCTGAAGTTGCCTGTGAATGTGGAGTTGGTGGCATGTGAAACCCGCATGTGGAGCATTCGTTTGTGTGGGATGCTCTACCAGGTTCATTTCAGTCCTAGCCATACAAAGGGCACTAAGCATAGAGTGTAAAAACTGAGTTTCCTTGAGAGCTGCTTGGAAGCCTGATGGTGTGTGAAGTTAGTGAGCCAAATGGAGTTGTTCTCCCACAAGAACCACTCGGCTGATCCTTCTTCAATATGCCCTTCACCAACATGCAGTGTTTCCTTGATTGAATTAGCTCTCACACCAATATTTGCGTCTAGAGTCTTTGCATTGAGGGCTATCTGAAAACGGCTGTGGCGCTGAAGTTGCCTGTGAATGTGGAGTTGGTGGCATGTGAAACCCGCATGTGGAGCATTCGTTTGTGTGGGATGCTCTACCAGGTTCATTCCTAGATAATGCACTCAAAGGGCACTAAGCATAGAGTGTGAAAACTGAGTTTCCTTGAGAGCTGCTTGGAAGCCTGATGGTGTGTGAAGTTAGTGAGCCAAATGGAGTTGTTCTCCCACAAGAACCACTCGGCTGATCCTTCTCCAATATGCCCTTCACCAACATGCAGTGTTTCCTTGATTGAATTAGCTCTCACACCAATATTGGCGTCTAGAGCCTTTGCATTGAGGGCTATCTGAAAACGGCTGTGGCGCTGAAGTTGCCTGTGAATGTGGAGTTGGTGGCATGTGAAACCCGCATGTGGAGCATTCGTTTGTGTGGGATGCTCTACCAGGTTCATTCCTAGATAATGCACTCAAAGGGCACTAAGCATAGAGTGTGAAAACTGAGTTTCCTTAAGAGCTGCTTGGAAGCCTGATGGTGTGTGAAGTTAGTGAGCCAAATGGAGTTGTTCTCCCACAAGAACCACTCGGCTCATCCTTCTTCAATATGCCCTTCACCAACATGCAGTGTTTCCTTGATTGAATTAGCTCTCACACCAATATTTGCGTCTAGAGCCTTTGCATTGAGGGCTATCTGAAAACGGCTGTGGCGCTGAAGTTGCCTGTGAATGTGGAGTTGGTGGCATGTGAAACCCGCATGTGGAGCATTCGTTTGTGTGGGATGCTCTACCAGGATCATTTCAGTCCTAGCCATACAAGGGGCACTAAGCATAGAGTGTGAAAACTGAGTTTCCTTGAGAGCTGCTTGGAAGCCTGATGGTGTGTGAAGTTAGTGAGCCAAATGGAGTTGTTCTCCCACAAGAACCACTCGGCTGATCCTTCTTCAATATGCCCTTCACCAACATGCAGTGTTTCCTTGATTGAATTAGCTCTCACACCAATATTTGCGTCTAGAGCCTTTGCATTGAGGGCTATCTGAAAACGGCTGTGGCGCTGAAGTTGCCTGTGAATGTGGAGTTGGTGGCATGTGAAACCCGCATGTGGAGCATTCGTTTGTGTGGGATGCTCTACCAGGTTCATTCCTAGATAATGCACTCAAAGGGCACTAAGCATAGAGTGTGAAAACTGAGTTTCCTTGAGAGCTGCTTGGAAGCCTGATGGTGTGTGAAGTTAGTGAGCCAAATGGAGATGTTCTCCCACAAGAACCACTCGGCTGATCCTTCTTCAATATGCCCTTCACCAACATGCAGTGTTTCCTTGATTGAATTAGCTCTCACACCAATATTTGCGTCTAGAGCCTTTGCATTGAGGGCTATCTGAAAACGGCTGTGGCGCTGAAGTTGCCTGTGAATGTGGAGTTGGTGGCATGTGAAACCCGCATGTGGAGCATTCGTTTGTGTGGGATGCTCTACCAGGTTCATTTCAGTGCTAGCCATACAAAGGGCACTAAGCATAGAGTGTGAAAACTGAGTTTCCTTGAGAGCTGCTTGGAAGCCTGATGGTGTGTGAAGTTAGTGAGCCAAATGGAGTTGTTCTCCCACAAGAACCACTCGGCTGATCCTTCTTCAATATGCCATTCACCAACATGCAGTGTTTCCTTGATTGAATTAGCTCTCACACCAATTTTTGCGTCTAGAGCCTTTGCATTGAGGGCTATCTGAAAACGGCTGTGGCGCTGAAGTTGCCTGTGAATGTGGAGTTGGTGGCATGTGAAACCCGCATGTGGAGCATTCGTTTGTGTGGGATGCTCTACCAGGTTCATTTCAGTCCTAGCCATACAAGACGCACTAAGCATAGAGTGTGAAAACTGAGTTTCCTTGAGAGCTGCTTGGAAGCGTGATGGTGTGTGAAGTTAGTGAGCCAAATGGAGTTGTTCTCCCACAAGAACCACTCGGCTGATCCTTCTTCAATATGCCCTTCACCAACATGCAGTGTTTCCTTGATTGAATTAGCTCTCACACCAATATTTGCGTCTAGAGCCTTTGCATTGAGGGCTATCTGAAAATGGCTGTGTCGCTGAAGTTGCCTGTGAATGTGGAGTTGGTGGCATGTGAAACCCGCATGTGGAGCATTCGTTTGTGTGGGATGCTCTACCAGGTTCATTTCAGTGCTAGCCATACAAAGGGCACTAAGCATAGAGTGTGAAAACTGAGTTTCCTTGAGAGCTGCTTGGAAGCCTGATGGTGTGTGAAGTTAGTGAGCCAAATGGAGTTGTTCTCCCACAAGAACCACTCGGCTGATCCTTCTTCAATATGCCCTTCACCAACATGCAGTGTTTCCTTGATTGAATTAGCTCTCACACCAATATTTGCGTCTAGAGCCTTTGCATTGAGGGCTATCTGAAAACGGCTGTGGCGCTGAAGTTGCCTGTGAATGTGGAGTTGGTGGCATGTGAAACCCGCATGTGGAGCATTCGTTTGTGTGGGATGCTCTACCAGGTTCATTCCTAGATAATGCACTCAAAGGGCACTCAGCATAGAGTGTGAAAACTGAGTTTCCTTGAGAGCTGCTTGGAAGCCTGATGGTGTGTGAAGTTAGTGAGCCAAATGGAGTTGTTCTCCCACAAGAACCACTCGGCTGATCCTTCTTCAATATGCCCTTCACCAACATGCAGTGTTTCCTTGATTGAATTAGCTCTCACACCAATATTTGCGTCTAGAGCCTTTGCATTGAGGGCTATCTGAAAACGGCTGTGGCGCTGAAGTTGCCTGTGAATGTGGAGTTGGTGGCATGTGAAACCCGCATGTGGAGCATTCGTTTGTGTGGGATGCTCTACCAGGTTCATTCCTAGATAATGCACTCAAAGGGCACTCAGCATAGAGTGTGAAAACTGAGTTTCCTTGAGAGCTGCTTGGAAGCCTGATGGTGTGTGAAGTTAGTGAGCCAAATGGAGTTGTTCTCCCACAAGAACCACTCGGCTGATCCTTCTTCAATATGCCCTTCACCAACATGCAGTGTTTCCTTGATTGAATTAGCTCTCACACCAATATTTGCGTCTAGAGCCTTTGCATTGAGGGCTATCTGAAAACGGCTGTGGCGCTGAAGTTGCCTGTGAATGTGGAGTTGGTGGCATGTGAAACCCGCATGTGGAGCATTCGTTTGTGTGGGATGCTCTACCAGGTTCATTCCTAGATAATGCACTCAAAGGGCACTAAGCATAGAGTGTGAAAACTGAGTTTCCTTGAGAGCTGCTTGGAAGCCTGATGGTGTGTGAAGTTAGTGAGCCAAATGGAGTTGTTCTCCCACAAGAACCACTCGGCTGATCCTTCTTCAATATGCCCTTCACCAACATGCAGTGTTTCCTTGATTGAATTAGCTCTCACACCAATATTTGCGTCTAGAGCCTTTGCATTGAGGGCTATCTGAAAATGGCTGTGGCGCTGAAGTTGCCTGTGAATGTGGAGTTGGTGGCATGTGAAACCCGCATGTGGAGCATTCGTTTGTGTGGGATGCTCTACCAGGTTCATTTCAGTCCTAGCCATACAAAGGGCACTAAGCATAGAGTGTAAAAACTGAGTTTCCTTGAGAGCTGCTTGGAAGCCTGATGGTGTGTGAAGTTAGTGAGCCAAATGGAGTTGTTCTCCCACAAGAACCACTCGGCTGATCCTTCTTCAATATGCCCTTCACCAACATGCAGTGTTTCCTTGATTGAATTAGCTCTCACACCAATATTTGCGTCTAGAGTCTTTGCATTGAGGGCTATCTGAAAACGGCTGTGGCGCTGAAGTTGCCTGTGAATGTGGAGTTGGTGGCATGTGAAACCCGCATGTGGAGCATTCGTTTGTGTGGGATGCTCTACCAGGTTCATTCCTAGATAATGCACTCAAAGGGCACTAAGCATAGAGTGTGAAAACTGAGTTTCCTTGAGAGCTGCTTGGAAGCCTGATGGTGTGTGAAGTTAGTGAGCCAAATGGAGTTGTTCTCCCACAAGAACCACTCGGCTGATCCTTCTCCAATATGCCCTTCACCAACATGCAGTGTTTCCTTGATTGAATTAGCTCTCACACCAATATTGGCGTCTAGAGCCTTTGCATTGAGGGCTATCTGAAAACGGCTGTGGCGCTGAAGTTGCCTGTGAATGTGGAGTTGGTGGCATGTGAAACCCGCATGTGGAGCATTCGTTTGTGTGGGATGCTCTACCAGGTTCATTCCTAGATAATGCACTCAAAGGGCACTAAGCATAGAGTGTGAAAACTGAGTTTCCTTAAGAGCTGCTTGGAAGCCTGATGGTGTGTGAAGTTAGTGAGCCAAATGGAGTTGTTCTCCCACAAGAACCACTCGGCTCATCCTTCTTCAATATGCCCTTCACCAACATGCAGTGTTTCCTTGATTGAATTAGCTCTCACACCAATATTTGCGTCTAGAGCCTTTGCATTGAGGGCTATCTGAAAACGGCTGTGGCACTGAAGTTGCCTGTGAATGTGGAGTTGGTGGCATGTGAAACCCGCATGTGGAGCATTCGTTTGTGTGGGATGCTCTACCAGGATCATTTCAGTCCTAGCCATACAAGGGGCACTAAGCATAGAGTGTGAAAACTGAGTTTCCTTGAGAGCTGCTTGGAAGCCTGATGGTGTGTGAAGTTAGTGAGCCAAATGGAGTTGTTCTCCCACAAGAACCACTCGGCTGATCCTTCTTCAATATGCCCTTCACCAACATGCAGTGTTTCCTTGATTGAATTAGCTCTCACACCAATATTTGCGTCTAGAGCCTTTGCATTGAGGGCTATCTGAAAACGGCTGTGGCGCTGAAGTTGCCTGTGAATGTGGAGTTGGTGGCATGTGAAACCCGCATGTGGAGCATTCGTTTGTGTGGGATGCTCTACCAGGTTCATTCCTAGATAATGCACTCAAAGGGCACTAAGCATAGAGTGTGAAAACTGAGTTTCCTTGAGAGCTGCTTGGAAGCCTGATGGTGTGTGAAGTTAGTGAGCCAAATGGAGATGTTCTCCCACAAGAACCACTCGGCTGATCCTTCTTCAATATGCCCTTCACCAACATGCAGTGTTTCCTTGATTGAATTAGCTCTCACACCAATATTTGCGTCTAGAGCCTTTGCATTGAGGGCTATCTGAAAACGGCTGTGGCGCTGAAGTTGCCTGTGAATGTGGAGTTGGTGGCATGTGAAACCCGCATGTGGAGCATTCGTTTGTGTGGGATGCTCTACCAGGTTCATTTCAGTGCTAGCCATACAAAGGGCACTAAGCATAGAGTGTGAAAACTGAGTTTCCTTGAGAGCTGCTTGGAAGCCTGATGGTGTGTGAAGTTAGTGAGCCAAATGGAGTTGTTCTCCCACAAGAACCACTCGGCTGATCCTTCTTCAATATGCCATTCACCAACATGCAGTGTTTCCTTGATTGAATTAGCTCTCACACCAATTTTTGCGTCTAGAGCCTTTGCATTGAGGGCTATCTGAAAACGGCTGTGGCGCTGAAGTTGCCTGTGAATGTGGAGTTGGTGGCATGTGAAACCCGCATGTGGAGCATTCGTTTGTGTGGGATGCTCTACCAGGTTCATTTCAGTCCTAGCCATACAAGACGCACTAAGCATAGAGTGTGAAAACTGAGTTTCCTTGAGAGCTGCTTGGAAGCGTGATGGTGTGTGAAGTTAGTGAGCCAAATGGAGTTGTTCTCCCACAAGAACCACTCGGCTGATCCTTCTTCAATATGCCCTTCACCAACATGCAGTGTTTCCTTGATTGAATTAGCTCTCACACCAATATTTGCGTCTAGAGCCTTTGCATTGAGGGCTATCTGAAAATGGCTGTGTCGCTGAAGTTGCCTGTGAATGTGGAGTTGGTGGCATGTGAAACCCGCATGTGGAGCATTCGTTTGTGTGGGATGCTCTACCAGGTTCATTTCAGTGCTAGCCATACAAAGGGCACTAAGCATAGAGTGTGAAAACTGAGTTTCCTTGAGAGCTGCTTGGAAGCCTGATGGTGTGTGAAGTTAGTGAGCCAAATGGAGTTGTTCTCCCACAAGAACCACTCGGCTGATCCTTCTTCAATATGCCCTTCACCAACATGCAGTGTTTCCTTGATTGAATTAGCTCTCACACCAATATTTGCGTCTAGAGCCTTTGCATTGAGGGCTATCTGAAAACGGCTGTGGCGCTGAAGTTGCCTGTGAATGTGGAGTTGGTGGCATGTGAAACCCGCATGTGGAGCATTCGTTTGTGTGGGATGCTCTACCAGGTTCATTCCTAGATAATGCACTCAAAGGGCACTCAGCATAGAGTGTGAAAACTGAGTTTCCTTGAGAGCTGCTTGGAAGCCTGATGGTGTGTGAAGTTAGTGAGCCAAATGGAGTTGTTCTCCCACAAGAACCACTCGGCTGATCCTTCTTCAATATGCCCTTCACCAACATGCAGTGTTTCCTTGATTGAATTAGCTCTCACACCAATATTTGCGTCTAGAGCCTTTGCATTGAGGGCTATCTGAAAACGGCTGTGGCGCTGAAGTTGCCTGTGAATGTGGAGTTGGTGGCATGTGAAACCCGCATGTGGAGCATTCGTTTGTGTGGGATGCTCTACCAGGTTCATTCCTAGATAATGCACTCAAAGGGCACTAAGCATAGAGTGTGAAAACTGAGTTTCCTTGAGAGCTGCTTGGAAGCCTGATGGTGTGTGAAGTTAGTGAGCCAAATGGAGTTGTTCTCCCACAAGAACCACTCGGCTGATCCTTCTTCAATATGCCATTCACCAACATGCAGTGTTTCCTTGATTGAATTAGCTCTCACACCAATTTTTGCGTCTAGAGCCTTTGCATTGAGGGCTATCTGAAAACGGCTGTGGCGCTGAAGTTGCCTGTGAATGTGGAGTTGGTGGCATGTGAAACCCGCATGTGGAGCATTCGTTTGTGTGGGATGCTCTACCAGCTTCATTTCAGTCCTAGCCATACAAGACGCACTAAGCATAGAGTGTGAAAACTGAGTTTCCTTGAGAGCTGCTTGGAAGCGTGATGGTGTGTGAAGTTAGTGAGCCAAATGGAGTTGTTCTCCCACAAGAACCACTCGGCTGATCCTTCTTCAATATGCCCTTCACCAACATGCAGTGTTTCCTTGATTGAATTAGCTCTCACACCAATATTTGCGTCTAGAGCCTTTGCATTGAGGGCTATCTGAAAATGGCTGTGTCGCTGAAGTTGCCTGTGAATGTGGAGTTGGTGGCATGTGAAACCCGCATGTGGAGCATTCGTTTGTGTGGGATGCTCTACCAGGTTCATTTCAGTGCTAGCCATACAAAGGGCACTAAGCATAGAGTGTGAAAACTGAGTTTCCTTGAGAGCTGCTTGGAAGCCTGATGGTGTGTGAAGTTAGTGAGCCAAATGGAGTTGTTCTCCCACAAGAACCACTCGGCTGATCCTTCTTCAATATGCCCTTCACCAACATGCAGTGTTTCCTTGATTGAATTAGCTCTCACACCAATATTTGCGTCTAGAGCCTTTGCATTGAGGGCTATCTGAAAACGGCTGTGGCGCTGAAGTTGCCTGTGAATGTGGAGTTGGTGGCATGTGAAACCCGCATGTGGAGCATTCGTTTGTGTGGGATGCTGTACCAGGTTCATTCCTAGATAATGCACTCAAAGGGCACTCAGCATAGAGTGTGAAAACTGAGTTTCCTTGAGAGCTGCTTGGAAACCTGATGGTGTGTGAAGTTAGTGAGCCAAATGGAGTTGTTCTCCCACAAGAACCACTCGGCTGATCCTTCTTCAATATGCCCTTCACCAACATGCAGTGTTTCCTTGATTGAATTAGCTCTCACACCAATATTTGCGTCTAGAGCCTTTGCATTGAGGGCTATCTGAAAACGGCTGTGGCGCTGAAGTTGCCTGTGAATGTGGAGTTGGTGGCATGTGAAACCCGCATGTGGAGCATTCGTTTGTGTGGGATGCTCTACCAGGTTCATTCCTAGATAATGCACTCAAAGGGCACTAAGCATAGAGTGTGAAAACTGAGTTTCCTTGAGAGCTGCTTGGAAGCCTGATGGTGTGTGAAGTTAGTGAGCCAAATGGAGTTGTTCTCCCACAAGAACCACTCGGCTGATCCTTCTTCAATATGCCCTTCACCAACATGCAGTGTTTCCTTGATTGAATTAGCTCTCACACCAATATTTGCGTCTAGAGCCTTTGCATTGAGGGCTATCTGAAAATGGCTGTGGCGCTGAAGTTGCCTGTGAATGTGGAGTTGGTGGCATGTGAAACCCGCATGTGGAGCATTCGTTTGTGTGGGATGCTCTACCAGGTTCATTTCAGTCCTAGCCATACAAAGGGCACTAAGCATAGAGTGTAAAAACTGAGTTTCCTTGAGAGCTGCTTGGAAGCCTGATGGTGTGTGAAGTTAGTGAGCCAAATGGAGTTGTTCTCCCACAAGAACCACTCGGCTGATCCTTCTTCAATATGCCCTTCACCAACATGCAGTGTTTCCTTGATTGAATTAGCTCTCACACCAATATTTGCGTCTAGAGCCTTTGCATTGAGGGCTATCTGAAAACGGCTGTGGCGCTGAAGTTGCCTGTGAATGTGGAGTTGGTGGCATGTGAAACCCGCATGTGGAGCATTCGTTTGTGTGGGATGCTCTACCAGGTTCATTCCTAGATAATGCACTCAAAGGGCACTAAGCATAGAGTGTGAAAACTGAGTTTTCTTGAGAGCTGCTTGGAAGCCTGATGGTGTGTGAAGTTAGTGAGCCAAATGGAGTTGTTCTCCCACAAGAACCACTCGGCTGATCCTTCTTCAATATGCCCTTCACCAACATGCAGTGTTTCCTTGATTGAATTAGCTCTCACACCAATATTTGCGTCTAGAGCCTTTGCATTGAGGGCTATCTGAAAACGGCTGTGGCGCTGAAGTTGCCTGTGAATGTGGAGTTGGTGGCATGTGAAACCCGCATGTGGAGCATTCGTTTGTGTGGGATGCTCTACCAGGTTCATTCCTAGATAATGCACTCAAAGGGCACTAAGCATAGAGTGTGAAAACTGAGTTTCCTTGAGAGCTGCTTGGAAGCCTGATGGTGTGTGAAGTTAGTGAGCCAAATGGAGTTGTTCTCCCACAAGAACCACTCGGCTGATCCTTCTTCAATATGCCCTTCACCAACATGCAGTGTTTCCTTGATTGAATTAGCTCTCACACCAATATTTGCGTCTAGAGCCTTTGCATTGAGGGCTATCTGAAAACGGCTGTGGCGCTGAAGTTGCCTGTGAATGTGGAGTTGGTGGCATGTGAAACCCGCATGTGGAGCATTCGTTTGTGTGGGATGCTCTACCAGGTTCATTCCTAGATAATGCACTCAAAGGGCACTAAGCATAGAGTGTGAAAACTGAGTTTTCTTGAGAGCTGCTTGGAAGCCTGATGGTGTGTGAAGTTAGTGAGCCAAATGGAGTTGTTCTCCCACAAGAACCACTCGGCTGATCCTTCTTCAATATGCCCTTCACCAACATGCAGTGTTTCCTTGATTGGATTAGCTCTCACACCAATATTTGCGTCTAGAGCCTTTGCATTGAGGGCTATCTGAAAACGGCTGTTTCGCTGAAGTTGCCTGTGAATGTGGAGTTGGTGGCATGTGAAACCCGCATGTGGAGCATTCGTTTGTGTGGGATGCTCTACCAGGTTCATTCCTAGATAATGCACTCAAAGGGCACTAAGCATAGAGTGTGAAAACTGAGTTTCCTTGAGAGCTGCTTGGAAGCCTGATGGTGTGTGAAGTTAGTGAGCCAAATGGAGTTGTTCTCCCACAAGAACCACTCGGCTGATCCTTCTTCAATATGCCCTTCACCAACATGCAGTGTTTCCTTGATTGAATTAGCTCTCACACCAATATTTGCGTCTAGAGCCTTTGCATTAAGGGCTATCTGAAAACGGCTGTGGTGCTGAAGTTGCCTGTGAATGTGGAGTTGGTGGCATGTGAAACCCGCATGTGGAGCATTCGTTTGTGTGGGATGCTCTACCAGGTTCATTTCAGTGCTAGCCATACAAAGGGCACTAAGCATAGAGTGTGAAAACTGAGTTTCCTTGAGAGCTGCTTGGAAGCCTGATGGTGTGTGAAGTTAGTGAGCCAAATGGAGTTGTTCTCCCACAAGAACCACTCGGCTGATCCTTTTTCAATATGCCCTTCACAAACATGCAGTGTTACCTGGATTGAATTAACTGTCACACCAATATTTGCGTCTAGAGCCTTTGCATTGAGGGCTATCTGAAAACGGCTGTGGCGCTGAAGTTGCCTGTGAATGTGGAGTTGGTGGCATGTGAAACCCGCATGTGGAGCATTCGTTTGTGTGGGATGCTCTACCAGGTTCATTCCTAGATAATGCACTCAAAGGGCACTAAGCATAGAGTGTGAAAACTGAGTTTCCTTGAGAGCTGTTTGGAAGCCTGATGGTGTGTGAAGTTAGTGAGCCAAATGGAGTTGTTCTCCCACAAGAACCACTCGTCTGATCCTTCTTCAATATGCCCTTCACCAACATGCAGTGTTTCCTTGATTGAATTAGCTCTCACACCAATATTTGCGTCTAGAGTCTATGCATTGAGGGCTATCTGAAAACGTCTGTGGCGCTGAAGTTGCCTGTGAATGTGGAGTTGGTGGCATGTGAAACCCGCATGTGGAGCATTCGTTTGTGTGGGATGCTCTACCAGGTTCATTCCTAGATAATGCACTCAAAGGGCACTAAGCATAGAGTGTGAAAACTGAGTTTCCTTGAGAGCTGCTTGGAAGCCTGATGGTGTGTGAAGTTAGTGAGCCAAATGGAGTTGTTCTCCCACAAGAACCACTCGGCTGATCCTTCTCCAATATGCCCTTCACCAACATGCAGGGTTTCCTTGATTGAATTAGCTCTCACACCAATATTGGCGTCTAGAGCCTTTGCATTGAGGGCTATCTGAAAACGGCTGTGGCGCTGAAGTTGCCTGTGAATGTGGAGTTGGTGGCATGTGAAACCCGCATGTGGAGCATTCGTTTGTGTGGGATGCTCTACCAGGTTCATTCCTTGATAATGCACTCAAAGGGCACTAAGCATAGAGTGTGAAAACTGAGTTTCCTTAAGAGCTGCTTGGAAGCCTGATGGTGTGTGAAGTTAGTGAGCCAAATGGAGTTGTTCTCCCACAAGAACCACTCGGCTGATCCTTCTTCAATATGCCCTTCACCAACATGCAGTGTTTCCTTGATTGAATTAGCTCTCACACCAATATTGGCGTCTAGAGCCTTTGCATTGAGGGCTATCTGAAAACGGCTGTGGCGCTGAAGTTGCCTGTGAATGTGGAGTTGGTGGCATGTGAAACCCGCATGTGGAGCATTCGTTTGTGTGGGATGCTCTACCAGGTTCATTCCTAGATAATGCACGCAAAGGGCACTCAGCATAGAGTGTGAAAACTGAGTTTCCTTGAGAGCTGCTTGGAAGCCTGATGGTGTGTGAAGTTAGTGAGCCAAATGGAGTTGTTCTCCCACAAGAACCACTCGGCTGATCCTTCTTCAATATGCCCTTCACCAACATGCAGTGTTTCCTTGATTGAATTAGCTCTCACACCAATTTTTGCGTCTAGAGCCTTTGCATTGAGGGCTATCTGAAAACGGCTGTGGCGCTGAAGTTGCCTGTGAATGTGGAGTTGGTGGCATGTGAAACCCGCATGTGGAGCATTCGTTTGTGTGGGATGCTCTACCAGGATCATTTCAGTCCTAGCCATACAAGGGGCACTAAGCATAGAGTGTGAAAACTGAGTTTCCTTGAGAGCTGCTTGGAAGCCTGATGGTGTGTGAAGTTAGTGAGCCAAATGGAGTTGTTCTCCCACAAGAACCACTCGGCTGATCCTTCTTCAATATGCCCTTCACCAACATGCAGTGTTTCCTTGATTGAATTAGCTCTCACACCAATATTTGCGTCTAGAGCCTTTGCATTGAGGGCTATCTGAAAACGGCTGTGGCGCTGAAGTTGCCTGTGAATGTGGAGTTGGTGGCATGTGAAACCCGCATGTGGAGCATTCGTTTGTGTGGGATGCTCTACCAGGTTCATTCCTAGATAATGCACTCAAAGGGCACTAAGCATAGAGTGTGAAAACTGAGTTTCCTTGAGAGCTGCTTGGAAGCCTGATGGTGTGTGAAGTTAGTGAGCCAAATGGAGTTGTTCTCCCACAAGAACCACTCGGCTGATCCTTCTTCAATATGCCCTTCACCAACATGCAGTGTTTCCTTGATTGAATTAGCTCTCACACCAATTTTTGCGTCTAGAGCCTTTGCATTGAGGGCTATCTGAAAACGGCTGTGGCGCTGAAGTTGCCTGTGAATGTGGAGTTGGTGGCATGTGAAACCCGCATGTGGAGCATTCGTTTGTGTGGGATGCTCTACCAGGTTCATTTCAGTCCTAGCCATACAAGAGGCACTAAACATAGAGTGTGAAAACTGAGTTTCCTTGAGAGCTGCTTGGAAGCGTGATGGTGTGTGAAGTTAGTGAGCCAAATGGAGTTGTTCTCCCACAAGAACCACTCGGCTGATCCTTCTTCAATATGCCCTTCACCAACATGCAGTGTTTCCTTGATTGAATTAGCTCTCACACCAATATTTGCGTCTAGAGCCTTTGCATTGAGGGCTATCTGAAAACGGCTGTGGCGCTGAAGTTGCCTGTGAATGTGGAGTTGGTGGCATGTGAAACCCGCATGTGGAGCATTCGTTTGTGTGGGATGCTCTACCAGGTTCATTCCTAGATACTGCACTCAAAGGGCACTAAGCATAGAGTGTGAAAACTGAGTTTCCTTGAGAGCTGCTTGGAAGCCTGATGGTGTGTGAAGTTAGTGAGCCAAATGGAGTTGTTCTCCCACAAGAACCACTCGGCTGATCCTTCTTCAATATGCCCTTCACCAACATGCAGTGTTTCCTTGATTGAATTAGCTCTCACACCAATATTTGCGTCTAGAGCCTTTGCATTGAGGGCTATCTGAAAACGGCTGTGGCGCTGAAGTTGCCTGTGAATGTGGAGTTGGTGGCATGTGAAACCCGCATGTGGAGCATTCGTTTGTGTGGGATGCTCTACCAGGTTCATTCCTAGATAATGCACTCAAAGGGCACTAAGCATAGAGTGTGAAAACTGAGTTTTCTTGAGAGCTGCTTGGAAGCCTGATGGTGTGTGAAGTTAGTGAGCCAAATGGAGTTGTTCTCCCACAAGAACCACTCGGCTGATCCTTCTTCAATATGCCCTTCACCAACATGCAGTGTTTCCTTGATTGAATTAGCTCTCACACCAATATTTGCGTCTAGAGCCTTTGCATTGAGGGCTATCTGAAAACGGCTGTGGCGCTGAAGTTGCCTGTGAATGTGGAGTTGGTGGCATGTGAAACCCGCATGTGGAGCATTCGTTTGTGTGGGATGCTCTACCAGGTTCATTCCTAGATAATGCACTCAAAGAGCACTAAGCATAGAGTGTGAAAACTGAGTTTCCTTGAGAGCTGCTTGGAAGCCTGATGGTGTGTGAAGTTAGTGAGCCAAATGGAGTTGTTCTCCCACAAGAACCACTCGGCTGATCCTTCTTCAATATGCCCTTCACCAACATGCAGTGTTTCCTTGATTGAATTAGCTCTCACACCAATATTTGCGTCTAGAGCCTTTGCATTGAGGGCTATCTGAAAACGGCTGTGGCGCTGAAGTTGCCTGTGAATGTGGAGTTGGTGGCATGTGAAACCCGCATGTGGAGCATTCGTTTGTGTGGGATGCTCTACCAGGTTCATTCCTAGATAATGCACTCAAAGGGCACTAAGCATAGAGTGTGAAAACTGAGTTTCCTTGAGAGCTGCTTGGAAGCCTGATGGTGTGTGAAGTTAGTGAGCCAAATGGAGTTGTTCTCCCACAAGAACCACTCGGCTGATCCTTCTTCAATATGCCCTTCACCAACATGCAGTGTTTCCTTGATTGAATTAGCTCTCACACCAATATTTGCGTCTAGAGCCTTTGCATTGAGGGCTATCTGCAAACGGCTGTGGCGCTGAAGTTGCCTGTGAATGTGGAGTTGGTGGCATGTGAAACCCGCATGTGGAGCATTCGTTTGTGTGGGATGCTCTACCAGGTTCATTTCAGTCCTAGCCATACAAAGGGCACTAAGCATAGAGTGTGAAAACTGAGTTTCCTTGAGAGCTGCTTGGAAGCCTGATGGTGTGTGAAGTTAGTGAGCCAAATGGAGTTGTTCTCCCACAAGAACCACTCGGCTGATCCTTCTTCAATATGCCCTTCACCAACATGCAGTGTTTCCTTGATTGAATTAGCTCTCACACCAATATTTGCGTCTAGAGCCTTTGCATTGAGGGCTATCTGAAAACGGCTGTGGCGCTGAAGTTGCCTGCGAATGTGGAGTTGGTGGCATGTGAAACCTGCATGTGGGAGCATTCGTTTTTGTGGGATGCTCTACCAGGTTCATTCCTAGATAATGCACTCAAAGGGCACTAAGCATAGAGTGTGAAAACTGAGTTTCCTTGAGAGCTGCTTGGAAGCCTGATGGTGTGTGAAGTTAGTGAGTCAAATAGAGTTGTTCTCCCACAAGACCACTAGGCTGATCCTTCTTCAATATGCCCTTCACCAACATGCAGTGTTTCCTTGATTGAATTAGCTCTCACACCAATATTTGCGTCTAGAGCCTTTGCATTGAGGGCTATCTGAAAACGGCTGTGGCGCTGAAGTTGCCTGTGAATGTGGAGTTGGTGGCATGTGAAACCCGCATGTGGAGCATTCGTTTGTGTGGGATGCTCTACCAGGTTCATTCCTAGATAATGCACTCAAAGGGGACTAAGCATAGAGTGTGAAAACTGAGTTTCCTTGAGAGCTGCTTGGAAACCTGGTGGTGTGTGAAGTTAGTGAGCCAAATGGAGTTGTTCTCCCACAAGAAAAACTCGGCTGATCATTCTTCAATATGCCCTTCACCAACATGCAGTGTTTCCTTGATTGAATTAGCTCTCACACCAATATTTGCGTCTAGAGCCTTTGCATTGAGGGCTATCTGAAACGGCTGTGGCGCTGAAGTTGCCTGTGAATGTGGAGTTGGTGGCATGTGAAACCCGCATGTGGAGCATTCGTTTGTGTGGGATGCTCTACCAGGTTCATTCAGTCCAGCCATACAAGGGGCACTAAGCATAGAGTGTGAAAACTGAGTTTCCTTGAGAGCTGCTTGGAAGCTGATGGTGTGTGAAGTTAGTGAGCCAAATGGAGTTGTTCTCCCACAAGAACCACTCGGCTGATCCTTCTTCAATATGCCCTTCATACCAACATGCAGTGTTTCCTTGATGAATTAGCTCTCACACCAATATTTGCGTCTAGAGCCTTTGCATTGAGGGCTATCTGAAAACGGCTGTGGCGCTGAAGTTGCCTGTGAATGTGGAGTTGGTGGCATGTGAAACCCGCATGTGGAGCATTCGTTTGTGTGGGATGCTCTACCAGGTTCATCCTAGATAATGCACTCAAAGGGCACTAAGCATAGAGTGTGAAAACTGAGTTTCCTTGAGAGCTGCTTGGAAGCCTGATGGTGTGTGAAGTTAGTGAGCCAAATGGAGTTGTTCTCCCACAAGAACCACTCGGCTGATCCTTCTTCAATATGCCCTTCACCAACATGCAGTGTTTCCTTGATTGAATTAGCTCTCACACCAATATTTGCGTCTAGAGCCTTTGCATTGAGGGCTATCTGAAAACGGCTGTGGCGCTGAAGTTGCCTGTGAATGTGGAGTTGGTGGCATGTGAAACCCGCATGTGGAGCATTCGTTTGTGTGGGATGCTCTACCAGGTTCATTTCAGTGCTAGCCATACAAAGGGCACTAAGCATAGAGTGTGAAAACTGAGTTTCCTTGAGAGCTGCTTGGAAGCCTGATGGTGTGTGAAGTTAGTGAGCCAAATGGAGTTGTTCTCCCACAAGAACCACTCGGCTGATCCTTCTTCAATATGCCCTTCACCAACATGCAGTGTTTCTTGATTGAATTAGCTCTCACACCAATATTTGCGTCTAGAGCCTTTGCATTGAGGGCTATCTGAAAACGGCTGTGGCGCTGAAGTTGCCTGTGAATGTGGAGTTGGTGGCATGTGAAACCCGCATGTGGAGCATTCGTTTGTGTGGGATGCTCTACCAGGTTCATTCCTAGGATAATGCACTCAAAAAGGGCACTCAGCCATAGAGTGTGAAAACTGAGTTTCCTTGAGAGCTGTTTGGAAGCCTGATGGTGTGTGAAGTTAGTGAGCCAAATGGAGTTGTTCTCCCACAAGAACCACTCGGCTGATCCTTCTCAATATGCCCTTCACCAACATGCAGTGTGTTTCCTTGATTGAATTAGCTCTCACACCAATTTTTGTGTCTAGAGCCTTGCATTGAGGGCTATCTGAAAACGGCTGTGGCGCTTGAAGTTGCCTGTGAATGTGGAGTTGGTGGCATGTGAAACCTCGCATGTGGAGCATTCGTTTGTGTGGGATGCTCTACCAGTTCATTTCAGTCCTAGCCATAAAGGGGCACTAAGCATAGAGTGTGAAAACTGAGTTTCCTTGAGAGCTGCTTGGAAGCCTGATGGTGTGTGAAGTTAGTGAGCAATAGGAGTTGTTCTCCCACAAGAACCACTCGGCTGATCCTGTCTTCAATATGCCCTTCACAACATGCAGTGTTTCCTTGATTGAATTAGCTCTCACACCAATATTTGCGTCTA
>NW_026696295.1:0-30100 GCF_030435755.1 Ochotona princeps | reverse complement strand
CTATCTGAAAACGGCTGTGGCGCTGAAGTTGCCTGAGAATGTGGAGTTGGTGGCATGTGAAACCCGCATGTGGAGCATTCGTTTGTGTGGGATGCTCTACCAGGTTCATTCCTAGATAATGCACTCAAAGGGCACTAAGCATAGAGTGTGAAAACTGAGTTTCCTTGAGAGCTGCTTGGAAGCCTGATGGTGTGTGAAGTTAGTGAGCCAAATGGAGTTGTTCTCCCACAAGAACCACTCGGCTGATCCTTCTTCAATATGCCCTTCACCAACATGCAGTGTTTCCTTGATTGAATTAGCTCTCACAAAAATATTTGCATCTAGAGCCTTTGCATTGAGGGCTATCTGAAAACGGCTGTGGCGCTGAAGTTGCCTGTGAATGTGGAGTTGGTGGCATGTGAAACCCGCATTTGGGCGTTTGTTTTTTTGGGATGCTCTACCAGGTTCATTCCTAGATAATGCACTCAAAGGGCACTAAGCATAGAGTGTGAAAACTGAGTTTCCTTGAGAGCTGCTTGGAAGCCTGATGGTGTGTGAAGTTAGTGAGCCAAATGGGGTTGTTCTCCCACAAGAACCACTCGGCTGATCCTTCTTCAATATGCCCTTCACCAACATGCAGTGTTTCCTTGATTGAATTAGCTCTCACACCAATATTTGCGTCTAGAGCCTTTGCATTGAGGGCTATCTGAAAACGGCTGTGGCGCTGAAGTTGCCTGAGAATGTGGAGTTGGTGGCATGTGAAACCCGCATGCGGAGCATTCGTTTGTGTGGGATGCTCTACCAGGTTCATTCCTAGATAATGCACTCAAAGGGCACTAAGCATAGAGTGTGAAAACTGAGTTTCCTTGAGAGCTGCTTGGAAGCCTGATGGTGTGTGAAGTTAGTGAGCCAAATGGAGTTGTTCTCCCACAAGAACCACTCAGCTGATCCTTCTTCAATATGCCCTTCACCAACATGCAGTGTTTCCTTGATTGAATTAGCTCTCACACCAATGTTTGCATCTAGAGCCTTTGCATTGAGGGCTATCTGAAAACGGCTGTGGCGCTGAAGTTGCCTGAGATGTGGAGTTGGTGGCATGTGAAACCCGCATATGGAGCATTCGTTTGTGTGGGATGCTCTACCAGGTTCATTCCTAGATAATGCGACTCAAAGGGCACTAAGCATAGAGTGTGAAAACTGAGTTTCCTTGAGAGCTGCTTGGAAGCCTGATGGTGTGTGAAGTTAGTGAGCCAAATGGAGTTGTTCTCCCACAAGAACCACTCGGCTGATCCTTCTTCAATATGCCCTTCACCAACATGCAGTGTTTTCTTGATTGAATTAGCTCTCACATCAATATTTGCGTCTAGAGCCTTTGCATTGAGGGCTATCTGAAAACGGCTGTGGCGCTGAAGTTGCCTGTGAATGTGGAGTTGGTGGCATGTGAAACCCGCATGTGGAGCATTCGTTTGTGTGGGATGCTCTACCAGGTTCATTCCTAGATAATGCACTCAAAGGGCACTAAGCATAGAGTGTGAAAACTGAGTTTCCTTGAGAGCTGCTTGGAAGCCTGATGGTGTGTGAAGTTAGTGAGCCAAATGGAGTTGTTCTCCCACAAGAACCACTCGGCTGATCCTTCTTCAATATGCCCTTCACCAACATGCAGTGTTTCCTTGATTGAATTAGCTCTCACACCAATATTTGCTCTAGAGCCTTTCAATTGAGAGCTATCTGAAAACGGCTGTGGCGCTGATGTTGCCTGAGAATGTGGAGTTGGTGCCATGTGAAACCCGCATGTTTACCATTCGTTAGTGTGGGATGCTCACCAGGTTCATTCCTAGATAATGCACTCAAAGGGCACTAAGCATAGAGTGTGAAAACAGAGTTTCCTTGAGAGCTGCTTGGAAGCCTGATGGTGTGTGAAGTTAGTGAGCCAAATGGAGTTGTTCTCCCACAAAAAACCACTGGGCTGATCCTTCTTCAATATGCCCTTCACCAACATGTAGTGTTTCCTTGATTGAATTAGCTCTCACACCAATATTTGCATCTAGAGCCTTTGCATTGAGGGCTATCTGAAAATGGGTGTGGCGCTGAAGTTGCCTGTCAATGTGGAGTTGGTGGCATGTGAAACCCGCATGTGGAGCATTCATTTGTGTTTGATGCTCTGCCTGGTTCATTCCTAGATAATGCACTCAAAGGGCACTAAGCATAGAGTGTGAAAACTGAGTTTCCTTGAGAGCTGCTTGGAAGCCTAATGGTGTGTGAAGTTAGTGAGCCAAATGGAGTTGTTCTCCCACAAGAACCACTCGGCTGATCCTTCTTCAATATGCCCTTCACCAACATGCAGTGTTTCCTTGATTGAATTAGCTCTCACTCCAATATTTGCGTCTAGAGCCTTTGCATTGAGGGCTATCTGAAAACGGCTGTGGCGCTGAAGCTGCCTGAGAATGTGGAGTTGGTGGCATGTGAAACCCGCATGTGGAGCATTCGTTTGTGTGGGATGCTCTACCAGGTTCATTCCTAGATAATGCACTCAAATGGCACTAAGCATAGAGTGTGAAAACTGAGTTTCCTTGAGAGCTGCTTGGAAGCCTGATGGTGTGTGAAGTTAGTGAGCCAAATGGAGTTGTTCTCCCACAAGAACCACTCGGCTGATCCTTCTTCAATATGCCCTTCACCAACATGCAGTGTTTCCTTGATTGAATTAGCTCTCACTCCAATATTTGCGTCTAGAGCCTTTGCATTGAGGGCTATCTGAAAACGGCAGTGGCGCTGAAGTTGCCTGTGAATGTGGAGTTGTTGGCATGTGAAACCCGCATGTGGAGCATTCGTTTGTGTGGGATGCTCTACCAGGTTCATTCCTAGATAATGCACTCAAAGGGCACTAAGCATAGAGTGTGAAAACTGAGTTTCCTTGAGAGCTGCTTGGAAGCCTGATGGTTTGTGAAGTTAGTGAGCCAAATGGAGTTGTTCTCCCACAAGAACCACTCGGCTGATCCTTGTTCAATATGCCCTTCACCAACATGCAGTGTTTCCTTGATTGAATTAGCTCTCACACCAATATTTGCGTCTAGAGCCTTTGCATTGAGGGCTATCTGAAAACGGCTGTGGCGCTGAAGTTGCCTGTGAATGTGGAGTTGGTGGCATGTGAAACCCGCATGTGGAGCATTCGTTTGTGTGGGATGCTCTACCAGGTTCATTCCTAGATAATGCACTCAAAGGGCACTAAGCATAGAGTGTGAAAACTGAGTTTCCTTGAGAGCTGCTTGGAAGCCTGATGGTGTGCGAAGTTAGTGAGCCAAATGGAGTTGTTCTCCCACAAGAACCACTCGGCTGATCCTTCTTCAATATGCCCTTCACCAACATGCAGTGTTTCCTTGATTGAATTAGCTCTCACACCAATATTTGCGTCTAGAGCCTTTGCATTGAGGGCTATCTGAAAACGGCTGTGGCGCTGAAGTTGCCTGAGAATGTGGAGTTGGTGGCATGTGAAACCCGCATGTGGAGCATTCGTTTGTGTGGGATGCTGACCAAGCTTCATTTCAGTCCTAGGTACAGAAAGAGCACTAAGCATAGAGTGTGAAAACTGAGTTTCCTTGAGAGCTGCTTGGAAGCCTGATGGTGTGTGAAGTTAGTGAGCCAAATGGAGTTGTTCTCCCACAAGAACCACTCGGCTGATCCTTCTTCAATATGCCCTTCACCAACATGCAGTGTTTCCTTGATTGAATTAGATCCCATGCAAATATTTGCGTCTAGACTCTTCGCATTGAGGGCTATCTGAAAACGGCTGTGGTGCTGAAGTTGCCTGTGAATGTGGAGTTGGTGGCATGTGAAACCCGCATGTGGAGCATTCGTTTGTGTGGTATGCTCTACCAGGTTCATTCCTAGATAATGCACTCAAAGGGCACTAAGCATAGAGTGTGAAAACTGAGTTTCCTTGAGAGCTGCTTGGAAGCCTGATGGTGTGTGAAGTTAGTGAGCCAAATGGAGTTGTTCTCCCACAAGAACCACTCGGCTGATCCTTCTTCAATATGCCCTTCACCAACATGCAGTGTTTCCTTGATTGAATTAGCTTTCACACCAATATTTGCGTCTAGAGCCTTTGCATTGAGGGCTATCTGAAAACGGCTGTGGCGCTGAAGTTGCCTGAGAATGTGGAGTTGGTGGCATGTGAAACCCCCATGTGGAGCATTCGTTTGTGTGGGATGCTCTACCAGGTTCATTCCTAGATAATGCACTCAAAGGGCACTAAGCATAGAGTGTGAAAACTGAGTTTCCTTGAGAGCTGCTTGAAAGCCTGATGGTGTGTGAAGTTGGTGAGCCAAATGGAGTTGTTCTCCCACAAGAACCACTCGGCTGATCCTTCTTCAATATGCCCTTCACCAACATGCAGTGTTTCCTTGATTGAATTAGCTCTCACACCAATATTTGCGTCTAGAGCCTTTGCATTGAGGGCTATCTGAAAATGGCTGTGGCGCTGAAGTTGCCTGTGAATGTGGAGTTGGTGGCATGTGAAACCCGCATGTGGAGCATTCGTTTGTGTTTGATGCTCTACCAGGTTCATTCCTAGATAATGCACTCAAAGGGGACTAAGCATAGAGTGTGAAAACTGAGTTTCCTTGAGAGCTGCTTGGAAGCCTGATGGTGTGTGAAGTTAGTGAGCCAAATGGAGTTGTTCTCCCACAAGAACCACTCGGCTGATCCTTCTTCAATATGCCCTTCACCAACATGCAGTGTTTCCTTGATTGAATTAGCTCTCACACCAATATTTGCGTCTAGAGCCTTTGCATTGAGGGCTATCTGAAAACGGCTGTGGCGCTGAAGTTGCCTGAGAATGTGGAGTTGGTGGCATGTGAAACCCGCATGTGGAGCATTCGTTTGTGTGGGATGCTCTACCAGGTTCATTCCTAGATAATGCACTCAAAGGGCACTAAGCATAGAGTGTGAAAACTGAGTTTCCTTGAGAGCTGCTTTTAAGCCTGATGGTGTGTGAAGTTAGTGAGCCAAATGGAGTTGTTCTCCCACAAGAACCACTCGGCTGATCCTTCTTCAATATGCCCTTCACCAACATGCAGTGTTTCCTTGATTGAATTAGCTCTCACACCAATATTTGCGTCTAGAGCCTTTGCATTGAGGGCTATCTGAAAACGGCTGTGGCGCTGAAGTTGCCTGAGAATGTGGAGTTGGTGGCATGTGAAACCCGCATGTGGAGCATTTGTTTGTGTGGGATGCTCTACCAGGTTCATTCCTAGATAATGCACTCAAAGGGCACTAAGCATAGAGTGTGAAAACTGAGTTTCCTTGAGAGCTGCTTGGAAGCCTGATGGTGTGTGAAGTTAGTGAGCCAAATGGAGTTGTTCTCCCACAAGAACCACTCGGCTGATCCTTCTTCAATATGCCCTTCACCAACATGCAGTGTTTCCTTGATTGAATTAGCTCTCACACCAATATTTGCGTCTAGAGCCTTTGCATTGAGGGCTATCTGAAAACGGCTGTGGCGCTGAAGTTGCCTGAGAATGTGGAGTTTCTGGCATGTGAAACCCGCATGTGGAGCATTTGTTTGTGTGGGATGCTCTACCAGGTTCATTCCTAGATAATGCACTCAAAGAGCACTAAGCATAGAGTGTGAAAACTGAGTTTCCTTGAGAGCTGCTTGGAAGCCTGATGGTGTGTGAAGTTAGTGAGCCAAATGGAGTTGTTCTCCCACAAGAACCACTCGGCTGATCCTTCTTCAATATGCCCTTCACCAACATGCAGTATTTCCTTGATTGAATTAGCTCTCACACCAATATTTGCGTCTAGAGCCTTTGCATTGAGGGCTATCTGAAAACGGCTGTGGCGCAGAAGTTGCCTGGGAATGTGGAGTTGGTGGCATGTGAAACCCACATTTGGGCGTTTGTTTTTGTGGGATGCTCTACCAGGTTCATTCCTAGATAATGCACTCAAAGGGCACTAAGCATAGAGTGTGAAAACTGAGTTTCCTTGAGAGCTGCTTGGAAGCCTGATGGTGTGTGAAGTTAGTGAGCCAAATGGAGTTGTTCTCCCACAAGAACCACTCGGCTGATCCTTCTTCAATATGCCCTTCACCAACATGCAGTGTTTCCTTGATTGAATTAGCTCTCACACCAATATTTGCGTCTAGAGTCTTTGCATTGAGGGCTATCTGAAAACGGCTGTGGCGCTGAAGTTGCCTGAGAATGTGGAGTTGGTGGCATGTGAAACCCGCATGTGGAGCATTCGTTTGTGTGGGATGCTCTACCAGGTTCATTCCTAGATAATGCACTCAAAGGGCACTAAGCATAGAGTGTGAAAACTGAGTTTCCTTGAGAGCTGCTTGGAAGCCTGATGGTGTGTGAAGTTAGTGAGCCAAATGGAGTTGTTCTCCCACAAGAACCACTCGGCTGATCCTTCTTCAATATGCCCTTCACCAACATGCAGTGTTTCCTTGATTGAATTAGCTCTCACACCAATATTTGCGTCTAGAGACTTTGCATTGAGGGCTATCTGAAAACGGCTGTGGCGCTGAAGTTGCCTGAGAATGTGGAGTTGGTGGCATGTGAAACCCGCATATGGAGCATTCGTTTGTGTGGGATGCTCTACCAGGTTCATTCCTAGATAATGCACTCAAAGGGCACTAAGCATAGAGTGTGAAAACTGAGTTTCCTTGAGAGCTGCTTGGAAGCCTGATGGTGTGTGAAGTTTGTGAGCCAAATGGAGTTGTTCTCCCACAAGAACCACTCGGCTGATCCTTCTTCAATATGCCCTTCACCAACATGCAGTGTTTCCTTGATTGAATTAGCTCTCACTCCAATATTTGCGTCTAGAGCCTTTGCATTGAGGGCTATCTGAAAACGGCTGTGGCGCTGAAGTTGCCTGTGAATGTGGAGTTGGTGGCATGTGAAACCCGCATTTGGGCGTTTGTTTTTGTGGGATGCTCTACCAGGTTCATTCCTAGATAATGCACTCAAAGGGCACTAAGCATAGAGTGTGAAAACTGAGTTTCCTTGAGAGCTGCTTTTAAGCCTGATGGTGTGTGAAGTTAGTGAGCCAAATGGAGTTGTTCTCCCACAAGAACCACTCGGCTGATCCTTCTTCAATATGCCCTTCACCAACATGCAGTGTTTCCTTGATTGAATTAGCTCTCACACCAATATTTGCGTCTAGAGCCTTTGCATTGAGGGCTATCTGAAAATATCTGTGGCGCTGAAGTTGCCTGAGAATGTGGAGTTGGTGGCATGTGAAACCCGCATGTGGAGCATTCGTTTGTGTGGGATGCTCTACCAGGTTCATTCCTAGATAATGCACTCAAAGGGCACTAAGCATAGAGTGTGAAAACTGAGTTTCCTTGAGAGCTGCTTGGAAGCCTGATGGTGTGTGAAGTTAGTGAGCCAAATGGAGTTGTTCTCCCACAAGAACCACTCGGCTGATCCTTCTTCAATATGCCCTTCACCAACATGCAGTGTTTTCTTGATTGAATTAGCTCTCACTCCAATATTTGCGTCTAGAGCCTTTGCATTGAGGGCTATCTGAAAACGGCTGTGGCGCTGAAGTTGCCTGTGAATGTGGAGTTGGTGGCATGTGAAACCCGCATGTGGAGCATTCGTTTGTGTGGGATGCTCTACCAGGTTCATTCCTAGATAATGCACTCAAAGGGCACTAAGCATAGAGTGTGAAAACTGAGTTTCCTTGAGAGCTGCTTGGAAGCCTGATGGTGTGTGAAGTTAGTGAGCCAAATGGAGTTGTTCTCCCACAAGAACCACTCGGCTGATCCTTCTTCAATATGCCCTTCACCAACATGCAGTGTTTCCTTGATTGAATTAGCTCTCACTCCAATATTTGCCTCTAGAGCCTTTGCATTGAGGGCTATCTGAAAACGGCTGTGGCGCTGAAGTTGCCTGTGAATGTGGAGTTGGTGGCATGTGAAACCCGCAAGTGGAGCATTCGTTTGTGTGGGATGCTCTACCAGGTTCATTCCTAGATAATGCACTCAAAGGGCACTAAGCATAGAGTGTGAAAACTGAGTTTCCTTGAGAGCTGCTTGGAAGCCTGATGGTGTGTGAAGTTAGTGAGCCAAATGGAGTTGTTCTCCCACAAGAACCACTCGGCTGATCCTTCTTCAATATGCCCTTCACCAACATGCAGTGTTGATTGAATTAGCTCTCACACCAATATTTGTGTCTAGAGCCTTTGCATTGAGGGCTATCTGAAAACGGCTGTGGCGCTGAAGTTGCCTGAGAATGTGGAGTTGGTGGCATGTGAAACCCGCATGTGGAGCATTCGTTTGTGTGGGATGCTCTACCAGGTTCATTCCTAGATAATGCACTCAAAGGGCACTAAGCATAGAGTGTGAAAACTGAGTTTCCTTGAGAGCTGCTTGGAAGCCTGATGGTGTGTGAAGTTAGTGAGCCAAATGGAGTTGTTCTCCCACAAGAACCACTCGGCTGATCCTTCTTCAATATGCCCTTCACCAACATGCAGTGTTTCCTTGATTGAATTAGCTCTCACACCAATATTTGCGTCTAGAGCCTTTGCATTGAGGGCTATCTGAAAATGGCTGTGGCGCTGAAGTTGCCTGTCAATGTGGAGTTGGTGGCATGTGAAAACCGCATGTGGAGCATTCGTTTGTGTGGGATGCTCTACCAGGTTCATTCCTAGATAATGCACTCAAAGGGCACTAAGCATAGAGTGTGAAAATTGAGTTTCCTTGAGAGCTGCTTGGAAGTCTGATGGTGTGTGAAGTTAGTGAGCCAAATGGAGTTGTTCTCCCGCAAGAACCACTCAGCTGATCCTTCTTCAATATGCCCTTCACCAACATGCAGTGTTTCCTTGATTGAATTAGCTCTCACACCAATATTTGCGTCTAGAGCCTTTGCATTGAGGGCTATCTGAAAACGGCTGTGGCGCTGAAGTTGCCTGTGAATGTGGAGTTGGTGGCATGTGAACCCCGCATATGGAGCATTCGTCTGTGTGGGATGCTCTACCAGGTTCATTCCTAGATAATGCACTCAAAGGGCACTAAGCATAGAGTGTGAAAACTGAGTTTCCTTGAGAGCTGCTTGGAAGCCTGATGGTGTGTGAAGTTTGTGAGCCAAATGGAGTTGTTCTCCCACAAGAACCACTCGGCTGATCCTTCTTCAATATGCCCTTCACCAACATGCAGTGTTTCCTTGATTGAATTAGCTCTCACTCCAATATTTGCGTCTAGAGCCTTTGCATTGAGGGCTATCTGAAAACGGCTGTGGCGCTGAAGTTGCCTGTGAATGTGGAGTTGGTGGCATGTGAAACCCACATGTGGAGCATTCGTTTGTGTGGGATGCTCTACCAGGTTCATTCCTAGATAATGCAGTCAAAGGGCACTAAGCATAGAGTGTGAAAACTGAGTTTCCTTGAGAGCTGCTTGGAAGCCTGATGGTGTGTGAAGTTAGTGAGCCAAATGGAGTTGTTCTCCCACAAGAACCACTCGGCTGATCCTTCTTCAATATGCCCTTCACCAACATGCAGTGTTTCCTTGATTGAATTAGCTCTCACACCAATATTTGCGTCTAGAGCCTTTGCATTGAGGGCTATCTGAAAACGGCTGTGGCGCTGAAGTTGCCTGTGAATGTGGAGTTGGTGGCATGTGAAACCCACATTTGGGCGTTTGTTTTTGTGGGATGCTCTACCAGGTTCATTCCTAGATAATGCACTCAAAGGGCACTAAGCATAGAGTGTGAAAACTGAGTTTCCTTGAGAGCTGCTTGGAAGTCTGATGGTGTGTGAAGTTAGTGAGCCAAATGGAGTTGTTCTCCCACAAGAACCACTCAGCTGATCCTTCTTCAATATGCCCTTCACCAACATGCAGTGTTTCCTTGATTGAATTAGTTCTCACACC
Source organism: Ochotona princeps (assembly GCF_030435755.1). Taxonomy (NCBI): domain Eukaryota; kingdom Metazoa; phylum Chordata; class Mammalia; order Lagomorpha; family Ochotonidae; genus Ochotona; species Ochotona princeps. The sequence goes on along the minus strand of NW_026696295.1, from coordinate 20,253 downwards.
AATATTTGCGTCTAGAGCCTTTGCATTGAGGGCTATCTGAAAACGGCTGTGGCGCTGAAGTTGCCTGTGAATGTGGAGTTGGTGGCATGTGAACCCCGCATATGGAGCATTCGTTTGTGTGGGATGCTCTACCAGGTTCATTCCTAGATAATGCACTCAAAGGGCACTAAGCATAGAGTGTGAAACCTGAGTTTCCTTGAGAGCTGCTTGGAAGCCTGATGGTGTGTGAAGTTAGTGAGCCAAATGGAGTTGTTCTCCCACAAGAACCACTCGGCTGATCCTTCTTCAATATGCCCTTCACCAACATGCAGTGTTTCCTTGATTGAATTAGCTCTCACTCCAATATTTGCGTCTAGAGCCTTTGCATTGAGGGCTATCTGAAAACGGCTGTGGCGCTGAAGTTGCCTGTGAATGTGGAGTTGGTGGCATGTGAAACCCGCATGTGGAGCATTCGTTTGTGTGGGATGCTCTACCAGGCTCATTCCTAGATAATGCACTCAAAGGGCACTAAGCATAGAGTGTGAAAACTGAGTTTCCTTGAGAGCTGCTTGGAAGCCTGATGGTGTGTGAAGTTAGTGAGCCAAATGGAGTTGTTCTCCCACAAGAACCACTCGGCTGATCCTTCTTCAATATGCCCTTCACCAACATGCAGTGTTTCCTTGATTGAATTAGCTCTCACAAAAATATTTGCGTCTAGAGCCTTTGCATTGAGGGCTATCTGAAAACGGCTGTGGCGCTGAAGTTGCCTGTGAATGTGGAGTTGGTGGCATGTGAAACCCGCATTTGGGCGTTTGTTTTTGTGGGATGCTCTACCAGGTTCATTCCTAGATAATGCACTCAAAGGGCACTAAGCATAGAGTGTGAAAACTGAGTTTCCTTGAGAGCTGCTTGGAAGCCTGATGGTGTGTGAAGTTAGTGAGCCAAATGGAGTTGTTCTCCCACAAGAACCACTCAGCTGATCCTTCTTCAATATGCCCTTCACCAACATGCAGTGTTTCCTTGATTGAATTAGCTCTCACACCAATATTTGCGTCTAGAGCCTTTGCATTGAGGGCTATCTGAAAACGGCTGTGGCGCTGAAGTTGCCTGTGAATGTGGAGTTGGTGGCATGTGAAACCCGTATGTGGAGCATTCGTTTGTGTGGGATGCTCTACCAGGTTCATTCCTAGATAATGCACTCAAAGGGCACTAAGCATAGAGTGTGAAAACTGAGTTTCCTTGAGAGCTTGCTTGGAAGCCTGATGGTGTGTGAAGTTTGTGAGCCAAATGGAGTTGTTCTCCCACAAGAACCACTCAGCTGATCCTTCTTCAATATGCCCTTCACCACATGCAGTGTTTCCTTGATTGAATTAGCTCTCACACCAATATTTGCGTCTAGAGCCTTTGCATTGAGGGCTATCTGAAAATGGGTGTGGCGCTGAAGTTGCCTGTCAATGTGGAGTTGGTGGCATGTGAAACCCGCATGTGGAGCATTCGTTTGTGTTTGATGCTCTACCAGGTTCATTCCTAGATAATGCACTCAAAGGGCACTAAGCATAGAGTTTGAAAACTGAGTTTCCTTGAGAGCTGCTTGGAAGCCTGATGGTGTGTGAAGTTAGTGAGCCAAATGGAGTTGTTCTCCCACAAGAACCACTCGGCTGATCCTTCTTCAATATGCCCTTCACCAACATGCAGTGTTTCCTTGATTGAATTAGCTCTCACTCCAATATTTGCGTCTAGAGCCTTTCCATTGAGGGCTATCTGAAAACGGCTGTGGCGCTGAAGTTGCCTGAGAATGTGGAGTTGGTGGCATGTGAAAACCGCATGTGGAGCATTCGTTTGTGTGGGATGCTCTACCAGGTTCATTCCTAGATAATGCACTCAAAGGGCACTAAGCATAGAGTGTGAAAACTGAGTTTCCTTGAGAGCTGCTTGGAAGCCTGATGGTGTGTGAAGTTAGTGAGCCAAATGGAGTTGTTCTCCCACAAGAACCACTCGGCTGATCCTTCTTCAATATGCCCTTCACCAACATGCAGTGTTTCCTTGATTGAATTAGCTCTCACACCAATATTGGCGTCTAGAGCCTTTGCATTGAGGGCTATCTGAAAATGGGTGTGGCGCTGAAGTTGCCTGAGAATGTGGAGTTGGTGGCATGTGAAACCCGCATGTGGAGCATTCGTTTGTGTGGGATGCTCACCAAGCTTCATTTCAGGCCTACGTACAGAAAGGACACTAAGCATAGAGTGTGAAAACTGAGTTTCCTTGAGAGCTGCTTGGAAGCCTGATGGTGTGTGAAGTTAGGGAGCCAAATGGAGTTGTTCTCCCACAAGAACCACTCGGCTGATCCTTGTTCAATATGCCCTTCACCAACATGCAGTGTTTCCTTGATTGAATTAGCTCTCACACCAATATTTGCGTCTAGAGCCTTTGCATTGAGGGCTATCTGAAAACGGCTGTGGCGCTGAAGTTGCCTGAGAATGTGGAGTTGGTGGCATGTGAAACCCGCATGTGGAGCATTCGTTTGTGTGGGATGCTCTACCAGGTTCATTCCTAGATAATGCACTCAAAGGGCACTAAGCATAGAGTGTGAAAACTGAGTTTCCTTGAGAGCTGCTTGGAAGCCTGATGGTTTGTGAAGTTAGTGAGCCAAATGGAGTTGTTCTCCCACAAGAACCGCTCGGCTGATCCTTCTTCAATATGCCCTTCACCAACATGCAGTGTTTCCTTGATTGAATTAGCTCTCACACCAATATTTGCGTCTAGAGCCTTTGCATTGAGGGCTATCTGAAAATGGCTGTGGCGCTGAAGTTGCCTGTCAATGTGGAGTTGGTGGCATGTGAAAACCGCATGTGGAGCATTCGTTTGTGTGGGATGCTCTACCAGGTTCATTCCTAGATAATGCACTCAAAGGGCACTAAGCATAGAGTGTGAAAATTGAGTTTCCTTGAGAGCTGCTTGGAAGTCTGATGGTGTGTGAAGTTAGTGAGCCAAATGGAGTTGTTCTCCCGCAAGAACCACTCAGCTGATCCTTCTTCAATATGCCCTTCACCAACATGCAGTGTTTCCTTGATTGAATTAGCTCTCACACCAATATTTGCGTCTAGAGCCTTTGCATTGAGGGCTATCTGAAAACGGCTGTGGCGCTGAAGTTGCCTGTGAATGTGGAGTTGGTGGCATGTGAACCCCGCATATGGAGCATTCGTCTGTGTGGGATGCTCTACCAGGTTCATTCCTAGATAATGCACTCAAAGGGCACTAAGCATAGAGTGTGAAAACTGAGTTTCCTTGAGAGCTGCTTGGAAGCCTGATGGTGTGTGAAGTTAGTGAGCCAAATGGAGTTGTTCTCCCACAAGAACCACTCGGCTGATCCTTCTTCAATATGCCCTTCACCAACATGCAGTGTTTCCTTGATTGAATTAGCTCTCACTCCAATATTTGCGTCTAGAGCCTTTGCATTGAGGGCTATCTGAAAACGGCTGTGGCGCTGAAGTTGCCTGTGAATGTGGAGTTGGTGGCATGTGAAACCCACATGTGGAGCATTCGTTTGTGTGGGATGCTCTACCAGGTTCATTCCTAGATAATGCACTCAAAGGGCACTAAGCATAGAGTGTGAAAACTGAGTTTCCTTGAGAGCTGCTTGGAAGCCTGATGGTGTGTGAAGTTAGTGAGCCAAATGGAGTTGTTCTCCCACAAGAACCACTCGGCTGATCCTTCTTCAATATGCCCTTCACCAACATGCAGTGTTTCCTTGATTGAATTAGCTCTCACACCAATATTTGCGTCTAGAGCCTTTGCATTGAGGGCTATCTGAAAACGGCTGTGGCGCTGAAGTTGCCTGTGAATGTGGAGTTGGTGGCATGTGAAACCCACATTTGGGCGTTTGTTTTTGTGGGATGCTCTACCAGGTTCATTCCTAGATAATGCACTCAAAGGGCACTAAGCATAGAGTGTGAAAACTGAGTTTCCTTGAGAGCTGCTTGGAAGCCTGATGGTGTGTGAAGTTAGTGAGCCAAATGGAGTTGTTCTCCCACAAGAACCACTCGGCTGATCCTTCTTCAATATGCCCTTCACCAACATGCAGTGTTTCCTTGATTGAATTAGCTCTCACACCAATATTTGCGTCTAGAGCCTTTGCATTGAGGGCTATCTGAAAACGGCTGTGGCGCTGAAGTTGCCTGTGAATGTGGAGTTGGTGGCATGTGAAACCCGCATGTGGAGCATTCGTTTGTGTGGGATGCTCTACCAGGTTCATTCCTAGATAATGCACTCAAAGGGCACTAAGCATAGAGTGTGAAAACTGAGTTTCCTTGAGAGCTGCTTGGAAGCCTGATGGTGTGTGAAGTTAGTGAGCCAAATGGAGTTGTTCTCCCACAAGAACCACTCAGCTGATCCTTCTTCAATATGCCCTTCACCAACATGCAGTGTTTCCTTGATTGAATTAGCTCTCACACCAATATTTGCGTCTAGAGCCTTTGCATTGAGGGCTATCTGAAAATGGGTGTGGCGCTGAAGTTGCCTGTCAATGTGGAGTTGGTGGCATGTGAAACCCGCATGTGGAGCATTCGTTTGTGTGGGATGCTCTACCAGGTTCATTCCTAGATAATGCACTCAAAGGGCACTAAGCATAGAGTGTGAAAATTGAGTTTCCTTGAGAGCTGCTTGGAAGTCTGATGGTGTGTGAAGTTAGTGAGCCAAATGGAGTTGTTCTCCCACAAGAACCACTCAGCTGATCCTTCTTCAATATGCCCTTCACCAACATGCAGTGTTTCCTTGATTGAATTAGTTCTCACACCAATATTTGCGTCTAGAGCCTTTGCATTGAGGGCTATCTGAAAACGGCTGTGGCGCTGAAGTTGCCTGTGAATGTGGAGTTGGTGGCATGTGAACCCCGCATATGGAGCATTCGTTTGTGTGGGATGCTCTACCAGGTTCATTCCTAGATAATGCACTCAAAGGGCACTAAGCATAGAGTGTGAAACCTGAGTTTCCTTGAGAGCTGCTTGGAAGCCTGATGGTGTGTGAAGTTAGTGAGCCAAATGGAGTTGTTCTCCCACAAGAACCACTCGGCTGATCCTTCTTCAATATGCCCTTCACCAACATGCAGTGTTTCCTTGATTGAATTAGCTCTCACTCCAATATTTGCGTCTAGAGCCTTTGCATTGAGGGCTATCTGAAAACGGCTGTGGCGCTGAAGTTGCCTGTGAATGTGGAGTTGGTGGCATGTGAAACCCGCATGTGGAGCATTCGTTTGTGTGGGATGCTCTACCAGGCTCATTCCTAGATAATGCACTCAAAGGGCACTAAGCATAGAGTGTGAAAACTGAGTTTCCTTGAGAGCTGCTTGGAAGCCTGATGGTGTGTGAAGTTAGTGAGCCAAATGGAGTTGTTCTCCCACAAGAACCACTCGGCTGATCCTTCTTCAATATGCCCTTCACCAACATGCAGTGTTTCCTTGATTGAATTAGCTCTCACAAAAATATTTGCGTCTAGAGCCTTTGCATTGAGGGCTATCTGAAAACGGCTGTGGCGCTGAAGTTGCCTGTGAATGTGGAGTTGGTGGCATGTGAAACCCGCATTTGGGCGTTTGTTTTTGTGGGATGCTCTACCAGGTTCATTCCTAGATAATGCACTCAAAGGGCACTAAGCATAGAGTGTGAAAACTGAGTTTCCTTGAGAGCTGCTTGGAAGCCTGATGGTGTGTGAAGTTAGTGAGCCAAATGGAGTTGTTCTCCCACAAGAACCACTCGGCTGATCCTTCTTCAATATGCCCTTCACCAACATGCAGTGTTTCCTTGATTGAATTAGCTCTCACACCAATATTTGCGTCTAGAGCCTTTGCATTGAGGGCTATCTGAAAACGGCTGTGGCGCTGAAGTTGCCTGTGAATGTGGAGTTGGTGGCATGTGAAACCCGCATGTGGAGCATTCGTTTGTGTGGGATGCTCTACCAGGTTCATTCCTAGATAATGCACTCAAAGGGCACTAAGCATAGAGTGTGAAAACTGAGTTTCCTTGAGAGCTGCTTGGAAGCCTGATGGTGTGTGAAGTTTGTGAGCCAAATGGAGTTGTTCTCCCACAAGAACCACTCAGCTGATCCTTCTTCAATATGCCCTTCACCAACATGCAGTGTTTCCTTGATTGAATTAGCTCTCACACCAATATTTGCGTCTAGAGCCTTTGCATTGAGGGCTATCTGAAAATGGGTGTGGCGCTGAAGTTGCCTGTCAATGTGGAGTTGGTGGCATGTGAAACCCGCATGTGGAGCATTCGTTTGTGTTTGATGCTCTACCAGGTTCATTCCTAGATAATGCACTCAAAGGGCACTAAGCATAGAGTTTGAAAACTGAGTTTCCTTGAGAGCTGCTTGGAAGCCTGATGGTGTGTGAAGTTAGTGAGCCAAATGGAGTTGTTCTCCCACAAGAACCACTCGGCTGATCCTTCTTCAATATGCCCTTCACCAACATGCAGTGTTTCCTTGATTGAATTAGCTCTCACTCCAATATTTGCGTCTAGAGCCTTTCCATTGAGGGCTATCTGAAAACGGCTGTGGCGCTGAAGTTGCCTGAGAATGTGGAGTTGGTGGCATGTGAAAACCGCATGTGGAGCATTCGTTTGTGTGGGATGCTCTACCAGGTTCATTCCTAGATAATGCACTCAAAGGGCACTAAGCATAGAGTGTGAAAACTGAGTTTCCTTGAGAGCTGCTTGGAAGCCTGATGGTGTGTGAAGTTAGTGAGCCAAATGGAGTTGTTCTCCCACAAGAACCACTCGGCTGATCCTTCTTCAATATGCCCTTCACCAACATGCAGTGTTTCCTTGATTGAATTAGCTCTCACACCAATATTGGCGTCTAGAGCCTTTGCATTGAGGGCTATCTGAAAATGGGTGTGGCGCTGAAGTTGCCTGAGAATGTGGAGTTGGTGGCATGTGAAACCCGCATGTGGAGCATTCGTTTGTGTGGGATGCTGACCAAGCTTCATTTCAGGCCTACGTACAGAAAGGACACTAAGCATAGAGTGTGAAAACTGAGTTTCCTTGAGAGCTGCTTGGAAGCCTGATGGTGTGTGAAGTTAGGGAGCCAAATGGAGTTGTTCTCCCACAAGAACCACTCGGCTGATCCTTGTTCAATATGCCCTTCACCAACATGCAGTGTTTCCTTGATTGAATTAGCTCTCACACCAATATTTGCGTCTAGAGCCTTTGCATTGAGGGCTATCTGAAAACGGCTGTGGCGCTGAAGTTGCCTGAGAATGTGGAGTTGGTGGCATGTGAAACCCGCATGTGGAGCATTCGTTTGTGTGGGATGCTCTACCAGGTTCATTCCTAGATAATGCACTCAAAGGGCACTAAGCATAGAGTGTGAAAACTGAGTTTCCTTGAGAGCTGCTTGGAAGCCTGATGGTTTGTGAAGTTAGTGAGCCAAATGGAGTTGTTCTCCCACAAGAACCGCTCGGCTGATCCTTCTTCAATATGCCCTTCACCAACATGCAGTGTTTCCTTGATTGAATTAGCTCTCACATCAATATTTGCGTCTAGAGCCTTTGCATTGAGGGCTATCTGAAAACGGCTGTGGCGCTGAAGTTGCCTGAGAATGTGGAGTTGGTGGCATGTGAAAACCGCATGTGGAGCTCTCGTTTGTGTGGGATGTTCTACCAGGTTCATTCCTAGATAATGCACTCAAAGGGCACTAAGCATAGAGTGTGAAAACTGAGTTTCCTTGAGAGCTGCTTGGAAGCCTGATGGTGTGTGAAGTTAGTGAGCCAAATGGAGTTGTTCTCCCACAAGAACCACTCGGCTGATCCTTGTTCAATATACCCTTCACCAACATGCAGTGTTTCCTTGATTGAATTAGCTCTCACACCAATATTTGCGTCTAGAGCCTTTGCATTGAGGGCTATGTGAAAACGGCTGTGGCGCTGAAGTTGCCTGTGAATGTGGAGTTGGTGGCATGTGAAACCCGCATGTGGAGCATTTGTTTGTGTGGGATGCTCTACCAGGTTCATTCCTAGATAATGCAGTCAAAGGGCACTAAGCATAGAGTGTGAAAACTGAGTTTCCTTGAGAGCTGCTTGGAAGCCTGATGGTGTGTGAAGTTAGTGAGCCAAATGGAGTTGTTCTCCCACAAGAACCACTCGGCTGATCCTTCTTCAATATGCCCTTCACCAACATGCAGTGTTTCCTTGATTGAATTAGCTCTCACACCAATATTTGCGTCTAGAGCCTTTGCATTGAGGGCTATCTGAAAACGGCTGTGGCGCTGAAGTTGCCTGAGAATGTGGAGTTGGTGGCATGTGAAACCCGCATGTGGAGCATTCGTTTGTGTGGGATGCTGACCAAACTTCATTTCAGTCCTAGGTACAGAAAGGGCACTAAGCATAGAGTGTGAAAACTGAGTTTCCTTGAGAGCTGCTTGGAAGCCTGATGGTGTGTGAAGTTTGTGAGCCAAATGGAGTTGTTCTCCCACAAGAACCACTCGGCTGATCCTTCTTCAATATGCCCTTCACCAACATGCAGTGTTTCCTTGATTGAATTAGCTCTCACACCAATATTTGCGTCTAGAGCCTTTGCATTGAGGGCTATCTGAAAACGGCTGTGGCGTGAAGTTGCCTGTGAATGTGGAGTTGGTGGCATGTGAAACCCGCATGTGGAGCATTCGTTTGTGTGGGATGCTCTACCAGGTACATTCCTAGATAATGCACTCAAAGGGCACTAAGCATAGAGTGTGAAAACTGAGTTTCCTTGAGAGCTGCTTGGAAGCCTGATGGTGTGTGAAGTTAGTGAGCCAAATGGAGTTGTTCTCCCACAAGAACCACTCGGCTGATCCTTCTTCAATATGCCCTTCACCAACATGCAGTGTTTCCTTGATTGAATTAGCTCTCACACCAATATTTGCGTCTAGAGCCTTTGCATTGAGGGCTATCTGAAAACGGCTGCGGCGCTGAAGTTGCCTGTGAATGTGGAGTTGGTGGCATGTGAAACCCGCATGTGGAGCATTCGTTTGTGTGGGATGCTCTACCAGGTTCATTCCTAGATAATGCACTCAAAGGGCACTAAGCATAGAGTGTGAAAACTGAGTTTCCTTGAGAGCTGCTTGGAAGCCTGATGGTGTGTGAAGTTAGTGAGCCAAATGGAGTTGTTCTCCCACAAGAACCACTCGGCTGATCCTTCTTCAATATGCCCTTCACCAACATGCAGTGTTTTCTTGATTGAATTAGCTCTCACACCAATATTTGCGTCTAGAGCCTTTGCATTGAGGGCTATCTGAAAACGGCTGTGGCGCTGAAGTTGCCTGAGAATGTGGAGTTGGTGGCATGTGAAACCCGCATGTGGAGCATTCGTTTGTGTGGGATGCTCTACCAGGTTCATTCCTAGATAATGCACTCAAAGGGCACTAAGCATAGAGTGTGAAAACTGAGTTTCCTTGAGAGCTGCTTGGAAGCCTGATGGTGTGTGAAGTTAGTGAGCCAAATGGAGTTGTTCTCCCACAAGAACCACTCGGCTGATCCTTCTTCAATATGCCCTTCACCAACATGCAGTGTTTCCTTGATTGAATTAGCTCTCACACCAATATTTGCGTCTAGAGCCTTTGCATTGAGGGCTATCTGAAAACGGCTGTGGCGCTGAAGTTGCCTGAGAATGTGGAGTTGGTGGCATGTGAAACCCGCATGTGGAGCATTCGTTTGTGTGGGATGCTCTACCAGGTTCATTCCTAGATAATGCACTCAAAGAGCACTAAGCATAGAGTGTGAAAACTGAGTTTCCTTGAGAGCTGCTTGGAAGCCTGATGGTGTGTGAAGTTAGTGAGCCAAATGGAGTTGTTCTCCCACAAGAACCACTCGGCTGATCCTTCTTCAATATGCCCTTCACCAACATGCAGTGTTTCCTTGATTGAATTAGCTCTCACATCAATATTTGCGTCTAGAGCCTTTGCATTGAGGGCTATCTGAAAACGGCTGTGGCGCTGAAGTTGCCTGAGAATGTGGAGTTGGTGGCATGTGAAACCCGCATGTGGAGCTCTCGTTTGTGTGGGATGTTCTACCAGGTTCATTCCTAGATAATGCACTCAAAGGGCACTAAGCATAGAGTGTGAAAACTGAGTTTCCTTGAGAGCTGCTTGGAAGCCTGATGGTGTGTGAAGTTAGTGAGCCAAATGGAGTTGTTCTCCCACAAGAACCACTCGGCTGATCCTTCTTCAATATGCCCTTCACCAACATGCAGTGTTTCCTTGATTGAATTAGCTCTCACACCAATATTTGCGTCTAGAGCCTTTGCATTGAGGGCTATCTGAAAACGGCTGTGGCGCTGAAGTTGCCTGAGAATGTGGAGTTGGTGGCATGTGAAACCCGCATGTGGAGCATTCGTTTGTGTGGGATGCTCTACCAGGTTCATTCCTAGATAATGCACTCAAAGGGCACTAAGCATAGAGTGTGAAAACTGACTTTCCTTGAGAGCTGCTTGGAAGCCTGATGGTGTGTGAAGTTAGTGAGCCAAATGGAGTTGTTCTCCCACAAGAACCACTCGGCTGATCCTTCTTCAATATGCCCTTCACCAACATGCAGTGTTTCCTTGATTGAATTAGCTCTCACACCAATATTTGCGTCTAGAGCCTTTGCATTGAGGGCTATCTGAAAACGGCTGTGGCTCTGAAGTTGCCTGTGAATGTGGAGTTGGTGGCATGTGAAACCCGCATGTGGAGCATTCGTTTGTGTGGGATGCTCTACCAGGTTCATTCCTAGATAATGCACTCAAAGGGCACTAAGCATAGAGTGTGAAAACTGAGTTTCCTTGAGAGCTGCTTGGAAGCCTGATGGTGTGTGAATTTAGTGAGCCAAATGGAGTTGTTCTCCCACAAGAACCACTCGGCTGATCCTTCTTCAATATGCCCTTCACCAACATGCACTGTTTCCTTGATTGAATTAGCTCTAACACCAATATTTGCGTCTAGAGCCTTTGCATTGAGGGCTATCTGAAAACGGCTGTGGCGCTGAAGTTGCCTGAGAATGTGGAGTTGGTGGCATGTGAAACCCGCATGTGAAGCATTCGTTTGTGTGGGATGCTCTACCAGGTTCATTCCTAGATAATGCACTCAAAGGGCACTAAGCATAGAGTGTGAAAACTGAATTTCCTTGAGAGCTGCTTGGAAGCCTGATGGTGTGTGAAGTTAGTGAGCCAAATGGAGTTGTTCTCCCACAAGAACCACTCGGCTGATCCTTGTTCAATATGCCCTTCACCAACATGCAGTGTTTCCTTGATTGAATTAGCTCTCACACCAATATTTGCGTCTAGAGCCTTTGCATTGAGGGCTATCTGAAAACGGCTGTGGCGCTGAAGTTGCCTGTGAATGTGGAGTTGGTGGCATGTGAAACCCGCATGTGGAGCATTCGTTTGTGTGGGATGCTCACCAAGCTTCATTTCAGTCCTAGGCACTCAAAGGGCACTAAGCATAGAGTGTGAAAACTGAGTTTCCTTGAGAGCTGCTTGGAAGCCTGATGGTGTGTGACGTTAGTGAGCCAAATGGAGTTGTTCTCCCACAAGAACCACTCGGCTGATCCTTCTTCAATATGCCCTTCACCAACATGCAGTGTTTCCTTGATTAAATTAGCTCTAACACCAATATTTGCGTCTAGAGCCTTTGCATTGAGGGCTATCTGAAAACGGCAGTGGCGCTGAAGTTGCCTGAGAATGTGGAGTTGGTGGCATGTGAAACCCGCATGTGGAGCATTCGTTTGTGTGGGATGCTCTACCAGGTTCATTCCTAGATAATGCAATCAAAGGGCACTAAGCATAGAGTGTGAAAACTGAGTTTCCTTGAGAGCTGCTTGGAAGCTTGATGGTGTGTGAAGTTAGTGAGCCAAATGGAGTTGTTCTCCCACAAGAACCACTCGGCTGATCCTTCTTCAATATGCCCTTCACCAACATGCAGTGTTTCCTTGATTGAATTAGCTCTCACACCAATATTTGCGTCTAAAGCCTTTGCATTGAGGGCTATGTGAAAACGGCTGTGGCACTGAAGTTGCCAGTGAATGTGGAGTTGTTGGCATGTGAAACCAGCATGTGGAGCATTCGTTTGTGTGGGATGCTCTACCAGGTTCATTCCTAGATAATGCACTCAAAGGGCACTAAGCATAGAGTGTGAAAACTGAGTTTCCTTGAGAGCTGCTTGGAAGCCTGATGGTGTGTGAAGTTAGTGAGCCAAATGGAGTTGTTCTCCCACAAGAACCACTCGGCTGATCCTTCTTCAATATGCCCTTCACCAACATGCAGTGTTTCCTTGATTGAATTAGCTCTCACACCAATATTTGCGTCTAGAGCCTTTGGATTGAGGGCTATCAGAAAACGGCTGTGGCGCTGAAGTTGCCTGAGAATGTGGAGTTGGTGGCATGTGAAACCCGCATGTGGAGCATTCTTTTGTGTGGGATGCTCTACCAGCATCATTTCAGTCCTAGGCACTCAAAGGGCACTAAGCATAGAGTGTGAAAACTGAGTTTCCTTGAGAGCTGCTTGGCAGCCTGATGGTGTGTGAAGTTAGTGAGCCAAATGGAGTTGTTCTCCCACAAGAACCACTCGGCTGATCCTTCTTCAATATGCCCTTCACCAACATGCAGTGTTTCCTTGATTGAATTAGCTCTCACACCAATATTTGCGTCTAGAGCCTTTGCATTGAGGGCTATCTGAAAACGGCTGTGGCGCTGAAGTTGCCTGAGAATGTGGAGTTGGTGGCATGTGAAACCCGCATGTGGAGCATTCGTTTGTGTGGGATGCTCTACCAGCATCATTTCAGTCCTAGGCACTCAAAGGGCACTAAGCATAGAGTGTGAAAACTGAGTTTCCTTGAGAGCTGCTTGGCAGCCTGATGGTGTGTGAAGTTAGTGAGCCAAATGGAGTTGTTCTCCCACAAGAACCACTCGGCTGATCCTTCTTCAATATGCCCTTCACCAACATGCAGTGTTTCCTTGATTGAATTAGCTCTCACACCAATATTTGCGTCTAGAGCCTTTGCATTGAGGGCTATCTGAAAACGGCTGTGGCGCTGAAGTTGCCTGAGAATGTGGAGTTGGTGGCATGTGAAACCCGCATGTGGAGCATTCGTTTCTGTGGGATGCTCTACCAGGTTCATTCCTAGATAATGCACTCAAAGGGCACTAAGCATAGAGTGTGAAAACTGAGTTTCCTTGAGAGCTGCTTGGAAGCCTGATGGTGTGTGAAGTTAGTGAGCCAAATGGAGTTGTTCTCCCACAAGAACCACTCGGCTGATCCTTCTTCAATATGCCCTTCACCAACATGCAGTGTTTCCTTGATTGAATTAGCTCTCACATCAATATTTGCGTCTAGAGCCTTTGCATTGAGGGCTATCTGAAAACGGCTGTGGCGCTGAAGTTGCCTGTGAATGTGGAGTTGGTGGCATGTGAAACCCGCATGTGGAGCATTCGTTTGTGTGGGATGCTCTACCAGGTTCATTCCTAGATAATGCACTCAAAGGGCACTAAGCATAGAGTGTGAAAACTGAGTTTCCTTGAGAGCTGCTTGGAAGCCTGATGGTGTGTGAAGTTAGTGAGCCAAATGGAGTTGTTCTCCCACAAGAACCACTCGGCTGATCCTTCTTCAATATGCCCTTCACCAACATGCAGTGTTTCCTTGATTGAATTAGCTCTCACAAAGATATTTGCGTCTAGAGCCTTTGCATTGAGGGCTATCTGAAAACGGCTGTGGCGCTGAAGTTGCCTGAGAATGTGGAGTTGGTGGCATGTGAAACCCGCATGTGGAGCATTCGTTTGTGTGGCATGCTCTACCAGGTTCATTCCTAGATAATGCACTCAAAGGGCACTAAGCATAGAGTGTGAAAACTGAGTTTCCTTGAGAGCTGCTTGGAAGCCTGATGGTGTGTGAAGTTAGTGAGCCAAATGGAGTTGTTCTCCCACAAGAACCACTCGGCTGATCCTTCTTCAATATGCCCTTCACCAACATGCAGTGTTTCCTTGATTGAATTAGCTCTCACACCAATATTTGTGTCTGGAGCCTTTGCATTGAGGGCTATCTGAAAACGGCTGTGGCGCTGAAGTTGCCTGTGAATGTGGAGTTGGTGGCATGTGAAACCCGCATGTGGAGCATTCGTTTGTGTGGGATGCTCTACCAGGTTCATTCCTAGATAATGCACTCAAAGGGCACTAAGCATAGAGTGTGAAAACTGAGTTTCCTTGAGAGCTGCTTGGAAGCCTGATGGTGTGTGAAGTTAGTGAGCCAAATGGAGTTGTTCTCCCACAAGAACCACTCGGCTGATCCTTCTTCAATATGCCCTTCACCAACATGCAGTGTTTCCTTGATTGAATTAGCTCTCACACCAATATTTGCGTCTAGAGCCTTTGCATTGAGGGCTATCTGAAAACGGCTGTGGCGCTGAAGTTGCCTGAGAATGTGGAGTTGGTGGCATGTGAAACCCGCATGTGGAGCATTCGTTTGTGTGGGATGCTCTAACAGGTTCATTCCTAGATAATGTACTCAAAGGGCACTAAGCATAGAGTGTGAAAACCGAGTTTCCTTGAGAGCTGCTTGGAAGCCTGATGGTGTGTGAAGTTAGTGAGCCAAATGGAGTTGTTCTCCCACAAGAACCACTCGTCTGATCCTTCTTCAATATGCCCTTCATCAACATGCAATGTTTCATGATTGAATTAGCTCTCACACCAATATTTGCATCTAGAGCCTTTGCATTGAGGGCTATCTGAAAACGGTCTGTGGCGCTGAAGTTGCCTGTGAATGTGGAGTTGATGGCATGTGAAACCCGCATGTGGAGCATTCGTTTGTGTGGGATGCTCTACCAGGTTCATTCCTAGATAATGCACTCAAAGGGCACTAAGCATAGAGTGTGAAAACTGAGTTTCCTTGAGAGCTGCTTGGAAGCCTGATGGTGTGTGAAGTTAGTGAGCCAAATGGAGTTGTTCTCCCACAAGAACCACTCGGCTGATCCTTCTTCAATATGCCCTTCACCAACATGCAGAGTTTCCTTGATTGAATTAGCTCTCACACCAATATTTGCATCTAGAGCCTTTGTATTGAGGGCTATCTGAAAACGGCTGTGGCGCTGAAGTTGCCTGAGAATGTGGAGCCTGGTGGCATGTGAAACCCGCATGTGGAGCATTCATTTGTGTGGGATGCTCTACCAGGTTCATTCCTAGATAATGCACTCAAAGGGCACTAAGCATAGAGTGTAAAACTGAGTTTCCTTGAGAGCTGCTTGGAAGCCTGATGGTGTGTGAAGTTAGTGAGCCAAATGGAGTTGTTCTCCCACAAGAACCACTCGGCTGATCCTTCTTCAATATGCCCTTCACCAACATGGCAGAGTTTTCTTGATGGAATTAGCTCTCACACCAGTATTTGCGTCTAGAGCCTTTGCATTGAGGGCTATCTGAAAACGGCTGTGGCGCTGAAGTTGCCTGTCAATGTGGAGTTGGTGTGGCATGTGAAACCCGAATGTGGAGCATTCGTTTGTGTGGGATGCTCTACCAGCTTAATTTCAGTCCAAGGCACTCAAAGGGCACTAAGCATAGAGTGTGAAAACTGACGTTTCCTTGAGAGCTGCTTGGAAGCCTGATGGTGTGTGAAGTTAGTGAGCCAAATGGAGTTGTTCTCCCACAAGAACCACTCGGCTGATCCTTCTTCAATATGCCCTTCACCAACATGCAGTGTTTCCTTGATTGAATTAGCTCTCACACCAATATTTGCGTCTAGAGCCTTTGCATTGAGGGCTATCTGAAAACGGCTGTGGCGCTGAAGTTGCCTGAGAATGTGTGGAGTTGGTGGCATGTGAAACCCGCATGTGGAGCATTCGTTTGTGTGGGATGCTCTACCAGGTTCATTCCTAGATAATGCACTCAAGGGCACTAAGCATAGAGTGTGAAAACTTGAGTTTCCTTGATAGCTGCTTGGAAGCCTGATGGTGTGTGAAGTTAGTGAGCCAAATGGAGTTGGTTCTCCCACAAGAAACACTCGCTGATCCTTCTTCAATATGCTCCTTCACCAACATGCAGTGTTTCCTTGATTGAATTACCTCTCACACCATATTTGCGTCTAGAGCCTTTGCAATTGAGGGCTATGTGAAAACGGCTGTGGCGCTGAAGTTGCCTGTGAATGTGGAGTTGGTGGCATGTGAAACCCGCATGTGGAGCATTCGTTTGTGTGGGATGCTCTACCAGGTTCATTCCTAGATAATGTACTCAAAGGGCACTAAGCATAGAGTGTGAAAACCGAGTTTCCTTGAGAGCTGCTTGGAAGCCTGATGGTGTGTGAAGTTAGTGAGCCAAATGGAGTTGTTCTCCCACAAGAACCACTCGTCTGATCCTTCTTCAATATGCCCTTCATCAACATGCATTGTTTCCTTGATTGAATTAGCTCTCACACCAATATTTGCATCTAGAGCCTTTTGCATTGAGGGCTATCTGGAAAACGGCTTGTGGCGCTGAAGTTGCCTCTGAATGTGGAGTTGATGGCATGTGAAACCCGCATGTGGAGGATTCGTTTGTGTGGGATGCTCTACCAGGTTCATTCCTAGATAATGCACTCAAAGGGGGACTAAGCATAGAGTTGTGAAAACTGAGTTTCCTTGAGAGCTGCTTGGAAGCCTGATGGTGTGTGAAGTTAGTGAGCCAAATGGAGTTGTTCTCCCACAAGAACCACTCGGCTGATCCTTCTTCAATATGCCCTTCACCAACATGCAGTATTTCCTTGATTGAATTAGCTCTCACACCAATATTTGCGTCTAGAGCCTTTGTATTGAGGGCTATCTGAAAACGGCTGTGGCGCTGAAGTTGCCTGAGAATGTGGGAGCTGGTGGCATGTGAAACCCGCATGCTGGAGCATTCGTTTGTGTGGGATGCTCTACCAGGTTCATTCCTAGATAATGCACTCAAAGGGCACTAAGCATAAGAGTAGTGTAAAAACTGAGTTTCCTTGAGAGCTGCTTGGAAGCCTGATGGTGTGTGAAGTTAGTGAGCCAAATGGAGTTGTTCTCCCACAAGAACCACTCGGCTGATCCTTCTTCAATATGCCCTTCACCAACATGCAGAGTTTCCTTGATTGAATTAGCTCTCACACCAGTATTTGCGTCTAGAGCCTTTGCATTGAGGGCTATCTGAAAACGGCTGTGGCGCTGAAGTTGCCTGTCAAATGTGGAGTTGGTGGCATGTGAAACCCGCATGTGGAGCATTCGTTTGTGTGGGATGCTCTACCAGCATCATTCAGTCCTAGGCACTCAAAGGGCACTAAGCATAGAGTGTGAAAACTGAGTTTCCTTGAGAGCTGCTTGGAAGCCTGATGGTGTGTGAAGTTACTGAGCCAAATGGAGTTGTTCTCCCACAAGAACCACTCGCTGATCCTTCTTCAATATGCCCTTCACCAACATGCAGTGTTTCCTTGATTGAATTACCTCTCACACCAATATTTGCGTCTAGAGCCTTTGCATTGAGGGCTATGTGAAAACGGCTGTGGCGCTGAAGTTGCCTGTGAATGTGGAGTTGGTGGCATGTGAAACCCGCATGTGGAGAGCATTCGTTTGTGTGGATGCTCTACCAGGTTCATTCCTAGATAATGTACTCAAAGGGCACTAAGCATAGAGTGTGAAAACCGAGTTTCCTTGAAGTGAGCTGCTTGGAAGCCTGATGGTGTGTGAAGTTAGTGAGCCAAATGGAGTTGTTCTCCCGACAAGAACCACTCGTCTGATCCTTCTTCAATATGCCCTTCATCAACATGCATTGTTTCCTTGATTGAATTAGCTCTCACACCAATATTTAGCATCTAGAGCCTTTGCATTGAGGGCTATCTGAAAACGGCTGTGGCGCTGAAGTTGCCTCTGAATGTGGAGTTGATGGCATGTGAAACCCGCATGAGAGGAGGATTCGTTTGTGTGGGATGCTCTACCAGGCTCATTCCTAGATAATGCACCTCAAAGGGGGACTAAGCATAGAGTGTGAAAACTGAGTTTCCTTGAGAGCTGCTTGGAAGCCTGATGGTGTGTGAAGTTAGTGAGCCAATGGAGTTGTTCTCCCACAAGAACCACTCGGCTGATCCTTCTTCAATAGCCTTCACCAACATGTAGTATTTCCTTGATTGAATTAGCTCTCACACCAATATTTGCGTCTAGAGCCTTTGTATTGAGGCTATCTGAAAACGGCTGTGGCGCTGAAGTTGCCTGAGAATGTGGAGCTGGTGGCATGTGAAACCCGCATGTGAGAGCATTCGTTTGTGTGGGATGCTCTACCAGGTTCATTCCTAGATAATGCACTCAAAGGGCACTAAGCATAGAGTGTGAAAACTGAGTTTCCTTGAGAGCTGCTTGGAAGCCTGATGGTGTGTGAAGTTAGTGAGCCAATGAAGTGTTCTCCCACAAGAACCACTCGGCTGATCCTTCTTCAATATGCCCTTCACCAACATGCAGAGTTTCCTTGATTGAATTAGCTCTCACACCAGTATTTGCGTCTAGAGCCTTTGCATTGAGGGGCTATCTGAAACGGCATGTGGCGCTGAAGTTGCCTGTCAATGTGGAGTTGGTGGCATGTGAAACCCGCATGTGGAGCATTCGTTTGTGTGGATGCTCTACCAGCTTAATTTCAGTCTAGGCACTCAAAGGGCACTAAGCATAGAGTGTGAAAACTGAGTTTCCTTGAGAGCTGCTTGGAAGCCTGATGGTGTGTGAAGTTACTGAGCCAAATGGAGTTGTTCTCCCACAAGAACCACTCGGCTGATCCTTCTTCAATATGCTCCTTCACCAACCTGCAGTTGTTTCCTTGATTGAATTAGCTCTCACACCAATATTTGCGTCTAGAGCCTTTGCATTGAGGGCTATCTGAAAACGGCTGTGGCGCTGAAGTTGCCTGAGAATGTGGAGTTGTGGGCATTGTGAAACCCGCATGTGGAGCATTCGTTTGTGTGGATGCTCTACCAGGTTCATTCCTAGATAATGCACTCAAAGGGCACTAAGCATAGAGTGTGAAAACTGAGTTTCCTTGAGAGCTGCTTGGAAGCCTGATGGTGTGTGAAGTTAGTGAGCCAAATGGAGTTGTTCTCCCACAAGAACCACTCGGCTGATCCTTCTTCAATATGCCCTTCACCAACATGCAGTGTTTCCTTGATTGAATTAGCTCTCACACACAATATATTGAGTCTAGAGCCTTTGCATTGAGGGCTATCTGAAAACGGCTGTGGCGCTGAAGTGTGCCTGAGAATTGTGGAGTTGGTGGCATGTGAAACCCGCATGTGGAGCATTCGTTTGTGTGGGATGCTCTAACAGGTTCATTCCTAGATAATGTACTCAAAGGGCACTAAGCATAGAGTGTGAAAACCGAGTTTCCTTGAGAGCTGCTTGGAAGCCTGATGGTGTGTGAAGTTAGTGAGCCAAATGGAGTTGTTCTCCCACAAGAACCACTCGTCTGATCCTTCTTCAATATGCCTTCATCAACATGCATTGTTTCATGATTGAATTAGCTCTCACACCAATATTTGCATCTAGAGCCTTTGCATTGAGGTGCTATCTGAAAACGGCTGTGGCGCTGAAGTTGCCTGTGAATGTGGAGTTGATGGCATGTGAAACCCGCATGTGGAGCATTCGTTTGTGTGGGATGCTCTACCAGGTTCATTCCTAGATAATGCACTCAAGGGGGACTAAGCATAGAGTGTGAAAACTGAGTTTCCTTGAGAGCTGCTTGGAAGCTGATGGTGTTTGAAGTTAGTGAGCCAAATGGAGTTGTTCTCCCACAAGAAACCACTCGGCTGATCCTTCTTCAATATTGCCCTTCACCAACATGCAGAGTTTCCTTGATTGAAGTAGCTCTCACACCAATATTTGCATCTAGAGCCTTTGTATTGAGGGCTATCTGAAAACGGCTGTGGCGCTGAAGTTGCCTGAGAATGTGGAGCTGGTGGCATGTGAAACCGCATGTGGAGCATTCATTGTGTGGGGATGCTCTACCAGGTTCATTCCTAGATTATGCACTCAAAGGGCACTAAGCATAGAGTGTAAAAAACTGAGTTTCCTTGAGAGCTGCTTGGAAGCCTGATGGTGTGTGAAGTTAGTGAGCCAAATGAGTTGTTCTCCCACAAGAACCACTCGGCTGATCCTTCTTCAATATGGCCCTTCACCAACATGCAGAGTTTCTTGGATGGAATTAGCTCTCACACCAGTATTTGCGTCTAGAGCCTTTGCATTGGAGGCTATCTGAAAACGGCTGTGGCGCTGAAGTTGCCTGTCAATGTGGAGTTGGTGGCATGTGAAACCCGAATGTTGGAGCAT
>NW_026696294.1:0-37295 GCF_030435755.1 Ochotona princeps | reverse complement strand
TGCATATGCAACAGTAGCATCCATTCACTTTCTAAACGGCAGTCACATGTATCTCACTACGCACAAATGTTGCAGGTGACACACATAAAGAGCTGTTGGCGGTGAGCTAGTTTTGCAAAAATGGAAGCGTACCTCTGCAAACTCGTGCGTGCAGACACATACATAGGTTCGTGCTTTGCCGTATAAGGAGGATCACCGCAGATAAGTATATCCGTTCACATTGCCCACTCCGTTATGTTGCTTCTGCTTCCGGTAAGTAGCAGAGCACATGTGTACGTCGCTGAACATGTACATATGTTAATGCCTATATACATATATATATATATAGTCTTTTGCGCAAACACATGTACTTGTGATCCACATTTTTGTAAGTGGGAATAGTGCAGAAATGTCTGTCCGCTTCCGCCAATAGATAATCATGTTACAACATCTAGTTACGAACACCACAAACATGTGCATGTTGTTGCACACGTATATATCTCTAGGCTTTTTTCAGGTGAGAAACAGAGAAGAGAACCTTTCAGTTTGTAGAAAGAATTTATATGATTGCACTTTAACATGAATTTATGCTCCGCCTAACAACGAGGAGACCGACCATAATAAGTGTCTTTCAAATGTGAAGACTGCGTGTTGACCTTGCTTCTTGGTGGCTTAGGCCGAGCAAAAGGCCCGTATGAAACTTCTTCAAGCAGCGCGGGCTGCCGCGGCTTTGAAGACGCTTGCAGCCGAACGAGCGGCTCGTGATGCTGCTGCCGAAGACGGAGAAAGAAGAAGAAATCGAGTCAAACAAATGGAGCAAATCAGGGTTGCAGCGGTGAGACACGCACTATACACAGAATCTGGATACTCGTACTACATTCCGTATACATATATAAAAAGTATCGACGCGTATTTCTGTCTATAACTGACATATGCGTAAGAAAGAAATACTATCTGCAGAGCGATACTTGCTAACTGATACAAACGTAAAATAGCACGTCTTCGGGGGCAGTCGAATAGCGGTACTTACTGAAATTCTGGCGTACTGGTACTGGCGAACTGGTGATGCTACGTGCGGAGTGGTGCCTGCGTAGTAGAACTTCCGTAGCACTACTTGAGTAGAAGTACTTGCGTAGAAGTCTTCCGTATTACACTTGTGAAGCGGTATCAACCTTGAAGTAAGCGCGTACTATTGCTTGCGTCGGGGAATTTGCGTGCTGATATTGATGTACTGCTCCTCATGTGATGTTAGCCCAACACTTACTACTCACGGTGGCAGCAAATCCTCCTAGCCTCCTTTTTGAGGAAGACACAGGTCTCGTAGTGCGTCTGCCTTTGTGTTTACTGGAAAGAGAGCACTGATATCTCTCATTACGGTGAAAGGGGCGAACTACGGTCGCCTGTGTGTTTTCGTGGCCTTGTGTCTGACAAGGCGATAAACAGGCAGGTGCCGCATGAGCCCAGGTCTGGCTTCCATAGTCACCTGAAGAGTCTGTGCTCCAAATGCGTTGACAAACGCACAGAATAATATGCGAGGGGTTTTAGAAAAAGCACAACGTACACTGTACGTCTTCTCCATGAACGCTGATAGCGCACACAGCAGCGTCAGTGATCACTAAATTGCGCGCCGCTTGCTTACGCACTTCTCTTCGGATGTGCTTGTGCGTCAAGACTGCGTCTGCTAATTGATGTATCATCCTGGCATACGTATGTACGTGTTCTGTGTGTGTATCTCTGTGGGCAGGTGTTTGAATGTATTTTATGCGTGTGTATGTACGTGTGAGCGCAACACGCTTCAGCTTGTCCGGGGAAAATCACACGCCACAACACACAATGCCACTTCTGTGAGACGAGAGAGTATACTTCTCTGCGGACGGGCCCTAAGTGTCGCTTATGTGCTTTTCGTAACAACGACAGCAAGCAAGGACAGCAAGCAAGGGTTTGTTACTACTATACACCTCAGAGGTGAAAGACTTACCAATCACGTCTTTGCATTTCTTCTCTGACTCGCTACCCGTTATACCTGTGCGCCGAGCCTCCTGCTTCCGTTAATGGGTACAACACGGTCAGAATGAACCGAAACTTCAATGGCATGACGTGACATGTGAAATGAAGAAACCTACACCCTTCCAGAAGGCAGCAGTACAATGCTGCAATAAGACGTTGCCATCTCCCGCTCAATAACACATACGAATCAGATACGCTCTTCGACGTATGCGCAGGCACGCCAGTGAGCTGCCGCACGCATACACGCACATGTACACACACATACATACATTTAAAACATACATACCGTTACACACATATACATATAATTACCTACATTTGCATACATTAACATGTATGTATGTATATATACATATATATATATATATATATATACGTACATGAATGCACCACACAGCATCCGTCTACCAACCTTATAGGTGTCTTTGCAACGTGCTGCTTTCTTCACGAATCATCTCCCTGGCAGAAACGCACGGCCCTTTGATTGTATTTTACACCGGCACTCAGATGACAGCCATGTTACTGGATGCAGGAGCCGCTCTGAGCAGCCCCATCGCGAGAGCATAGAGAGTGGTAGTAAAGGAAGACACACGTCACCAACACTTACAATATCAACTGGCGGTGCTTGCAGACATTCAACAAGGCATTAAACACTTTGCTTGAGACCCGTCTGTTATTTTCGATCCCAATTTTACTGCGTTTTCTGAGACATATCGCTGCTTACCGTTACAGCCATGACTCTTCTCGTTCTGGCCACAGAACTGCGCAGCTACGCATACGCGTGCGTCCGTCTCCTCGTAGTGGGAATGTTTCCAGAGATTACCCACACCGAGTCACCGAGATACAACACAGACACACGCACGCATACGCATTCACATAAACATACACACACACCAAGGAGCTGCAGACATTTTCCTGTTTTTGTGTGTGAACACAGACGGCTTTGGGCCTGTACAAGTGACGAAAAAGCAACTGCGGGATAGGAAAAGCCACTAAGTGTAGATCTCTCCACCCGGTGCTAGCTGTACCCTCTCATATCTTGTGAGGATTTTGACAGCCTCTTCACATATCAGTTTCATGGGTGATTTGTATGTGCTACTAATGTTGAGGCTGATGCAGCAGCGTGCAAAAGCTGCAGCGGCGCTGCAGAAGGAGCGGAACTCTCAACCGTCTCAACACGCACCGGTGCGCCGTAACAGCAGCGGTGGGGTTCATGTCAGCAACAGCGGCATGTGTCAAAGCGAAGATACAACCACGCCATGCGAAAATAGCGAGGGCGTCAAACCGCGGCTGCTGAGCGTCAGCACGGCTCGTCGTGTCGCACTTCGACAGCAGCAGTATTCGAATACATTCTTGCACAGAATGATGTAAGTTACTGGCTGCGTGCCTCTACACTGGTACACACATGTGTGTGAGTTAGTAGCCGCATATATACATACATCATCCATACATACGTACATCCATCCATCCATTGTTGCACTCATGCACTATGTTAGTCAGCAACGGTTCCCTCCTATGTAGTTGCAGAGGCTAATGTGAGTCACCAGCGATATTCCACTACACTGATGCACACACAAAAGAAAGGTCATATGAGGAGAATCCTTTCTTCTTATCTCCTTCCATATCTGCGGGAGTTAGATACTGTACAGCATATAGCATCACAGCACCGATTCTTCACTCGGTACATTTGCACAAACAGATCTGGGTCACCAGTAGCACCTTTCAGCTAATCTAGATACCGGCAGGCTCAAGCGTTTGACGATATTGTATTTCCAGAAGAGGTCGAGGGACAAGTACATAGGGCGCAGACTATGCGCTCGCTCATAAAAGGAAACAGATGAAAAGAGGCATTGCTGACTCGGAATGTTCAACATGTATACAGCTGCTGCGGACGTCACTGACGGCGAAAGTTGTAGATCAGGCGAGAACTGTTTTTCTTGCGCAGTTTTCATCCAGCGTATTGAAAGATATCTGCTGAAGCGCGTAACCACATATGGACATTCTTGCTTGTCAGCAACTCAATGTGACTCTGCAGGCCACTCGAGACCTGCGTGACGGGGCTTCTTTCTAAGAGTGTCTCTGTGTGACTGTAGGAGGGGATGGGTATACACTAGCAATCATGATGCCTTGCTCTCTTCACACTCTGAAGTTCTGGCTTTGCCAGCATAATATGACTAAGTCGGTGCCGTTTCCGCTATCGGCTGTGACCATAGAAGGATAGATAGAAAGCCCTCAGTGAGTCTTGCTCGACGTTGTGCTTACTTGTTGTCATTGTGCAAGGGGTGTATACATGATGGCAGACGTTACTAGCTCTTGGTCAACACCGAGTTTGGAACCGAGTTTGCAGAGGGTGTATGAACAAGCAGTCGATCGTCGATGATACTGTTTAAGTGAATTCCGGCTCATATGTACTGCCTTACTTTACGATTCCTGAATGCTTGGCCGAATTGCTGCTTCTGATAACGTGCTTTGTGGTGTCATACTTTAGGTTCTGTTGTGCGCGAAGTGAGGCCCATACGTACGCACGAACATTGTAACTATCCCATGGGCAGTGACTCATCTTTTTCCATTGCAGCGAAGTGTGTCAAATGCCTGAGGAGAGAAACGTCCGTTCCCTTCTCACACATGTGACGACTACTGTGTTTTGGAACGTCCGCTTCTTTCACCACGCATATTACGGCTTCAATGCTTCTCAGTTCTGTACAGACCAGTGCACATAGTATATGTTCATGTATGTGAGTGTGTGTGTATTTATGTATCATTGTGTCACCATATTGTCGTTGGAGCAAAGTCGTTGATGAGAATCCGTTGTGGGTAGTGTGAACTTACTGTTTTCTCACTGCACAGTGTTTGACGGCGCCGCGGCCACTTCTCGGAAGTTACAAGCTTCTGCTGCAGAAACAATGCAGTGTCCACTTCATCGGGAAGCTTGTGTACGGGCTCAAAGCTCGAGGCAAACCTCTACGTCTCTTCGTTCAGGAGGTAATGTTTCTGGCCGCAACGCAAATCCCCGGCCTCTGTCGCCCACGGAAATACTACGATCACCTTTCTCTACATCGCTAAGGCATGTCTCTTCAAAGACTACGGAGAAAACTGTACAGAAAGAAGTTGAAAAGTGTGGCAGAGGAACGGTGTCGGAGTGAGAGACGGAGCTGGAGGAGAAGGAGGAGGAGAACACGAAACAGCCAACAGCACCGGTATTAGTAGCAGTGGTAGTATCGAGAGCATTGTGGCGCAGTGAAGCTACGTGTTATGGAGGGATGTCAAGAGAGATTTGCAACAAGTGCCGTCCTAGTGTCGGCAAAGTGTGGTGCCACCAGTCACTCGCCAGCAGCAGCGGCGGAAACTTTTCACGATATTATAACTGAGGAACATCCTTCTGCAACTCCACAAAGACGCTCAGGAAATCAAGATAGTGTAGAAACAGAAAAGGTAGCACCTGATGGTGCAGTCAGCATCAATCCTCAGCTCCAAAATGGTGCGAAATGACATCAGAAGACCAAAACTCCAGAGAGCCCCCTCGGATACAAAGTGGAAACTCGAACATAGCACCAGTACGTATTGTTCTGCTGTTTCTGCCGCTGCGTCTACAGCAGCCACCACTCCTCGCGCCGCCTGTAGTGCCCAGGGGAAACAAACCGTGGACATCCATTCCCTACTCAAGCTGTCACATCTCCTTGCAAGAAAGAACACATGGCGATACAACAGCCGGCACTCTTTGCAGGTAATGCACCTCTCATACGGCTAGAGATGATTTGTTCGATCTGCGCTCATCATATCGTGACGCACGATATGGATAAGTAGATTCTCAGTGCGTACTTGCGCCTGCAATTCTTTGGGATGTGTGCACAGAGTTACAGGTATTAGTGGTGGCGCAGTTCATTGCTGTAATCTTTCTTTCAGGTGCGCCAGGAGCGAACGACGGAGAAGCCCTCCGAACTGCTACGTCCTCTACTGATAGGAGAAATGTCATGCTTGAGGACTTCTCTGTAGAGGCATCACCAGAAGAATTCTATCAACGTGCACCACGGCTCGTAGTTCTTGACACCTCTACAAATAATGTTCACGTACGTGCAAAACAACAGACAAATATGGCCAGCGGGACGTGATCATCATAAAGCGATCGACAACGGCATCAGCAGAGTTCAGTCTACACCCCACTGTACTGACAGCGCTGCTGACACAACGAACGTCTCTTTACAAAGCGATACAGCCGACAGCTGCGACGACGTGACAACGGCGAAGCCTCCACTTACCCAGAGGGTGTCAGTCTGTGGCCTTCTGAAGCAAACGAAAAAGCTGATATACCACTCGCGTCTCCAGAAATGAGCTGCCTACACGAGGTCGTGATGCTCGTAAGACAAACAAAACAGACGATGGAAATTTCGCAATCCCTGACTCGGTCCGTAATTCTAATGCAGAGACGGGAATTCATACGCACGCGCCTCAAAATACGGTGAGTCCAGCACATGGAGTCAAAAAGCATGCCGAAGGTGAAAGAGGCAATGTTGCTGCTGGGCCTACGACCTTCCATACTTCTCTAGGACAATGGGTTGGAGAGAAGATTGGACGTAAAAATGATCAATGTGATCATATCAGGTATACGGCTGCACTCCTTGAAAAAAACAAGGCAGCACTCGCTCTTCAGCCCTGTATCACGTCAGTTCGCTCGGACACAGGCGTAGAAACGAGACCGCAGACAGCACAGGAGCGTAAAGCGCGTCTACAAATTGCAGAGCAACATGGGACCATATTAGATTGCAGCGAATATTTACCAACTACTTCACCACGGGCCTACAGATGTCACGATACTCCCATTTTTGGACTGCGTCTTGCGAATAGTTGCATCGGATATTCAGACGCAGATGTAAGTCCAAATTCACCCTCATGTGCAGATAAATACAAGCCGATGAATGACAGCGAGACCGCCGTTATTGCCTACTGCGGCTCCAGCGTATGCGTCCCCTCCGCGAGCGGTTTAAATCAACGCGAGCCACAAACACGTAGGGAGCAGGAGGCGAAAGACGAGGAGCTGAGGCAACCTCACGAACAAATTTACGCGAAGAATTTGACTGTTGCTGAAGAGAAGGCGGCTGACTCAGAGAAGCAACAAAAGCAGCAGCACATGAGCAAACGTGTTGCTTCACACAGCATCGCAACAAGTACAGAAAGGGATACTGCGCGGGCGGTGGCCAACAATAGCGGTGATGCAGCTGCAGCGGGATCGGCGAACCACAAGGCAGCGCCGCACAGCGACTCGTTGTTGACGGCAGGGAATGATCTGACACAGTGTTTCAGAAGCGCTGCGGTTTCAGTACTGCAGCCCTCTAGTTTTCAAAGCCTAGTAGAACCACCTCCTTCGGACTTCTCTGAGCGGGTACGCATGCGGCAGCAGGAGCAGCAGGAGCAGCAGCAGCGTCCCGTTCGAAAGCAGTCCGGATCTGAAGATGATACTGAGAAAGATCATAACTCACGACTGTTGCAGCTACAGTTGTTGGCTAGCAAGCTGAATACCCTTTGCAGCAGCAGCAGCAGTAGTGACTTGCATAATAGCAACGGAAGTTGTTGCTGTCAAGATATGGAGACGGGTGACGCTTCAGGTAAAGGCTGTCGTCACTCACTCCACACAAGTAGCCGTAGTGACGTTACTACTGCTTGTGACCCTCCTATCGTCCCTATTTTCTACAATAAGATAGCACAACCAAACGTCGCAATCAACTTGATTGCAGTGAAAGGTGACACTGTAAAACGATAATAGTGCTGGTGCTCATGGTACAAAAAGCATTCCCTCACTGGATAGAGTTTCCGACCAGCATATGGAGTTCAATTGCTCGCGGGTAGTTGAAGCAAGAAAACGGCTGCAGGGCCGGCAACGCCAGCACCGGCGCTCGCGATGGCGAGGTCTGCAGACAAGAGCAGTCGAAGAATACTCTGCTGATGATGGAGCTGAAGCGGATGCGGAAAGCAATATCAGTTCGGCCAACGAAATGGAAGCTCCCTCGCAACGAGAGGAGAGAGAAGAGAATGAGAAGGCGGTGCATCACGGGCAAAGCCTACCACTTCCCGGTGCCTCGGAAATCAGGAGGAAATTATGTGGACGCACAACAGTTGCTGACGCGGATCGATGTGCTTCCACTACGAAAATACATGGGAAAAATAGAAAACTTGTTTCAGCATCGGCGTGTTTAGCAACCTTAGTCTCGAAACATGCTTTCCAGAAGACAGAGGATGGTGATTTTGCGACAGTACAATCGAACGTTGCTGCGTAACTCTCACAGAAGATTGGGTCTCTTTGTCACCGAAGGAAAATCCGGTAGACGTGCATTACAGCTACAGCAGGGAGCTCCACAGGCAACAGTGGACAGAATGGTACTACAAAATCATCACAGGATCGGAAGCAGCCTCACCCACACCAACGGAGGACGGAAGTGTTGTGGTGAGCCCGAACAAAAGCATGGAAGAATCGCCGCACCAGGACAGACTGAGATGACACTGAAAGGCGACGCCACTTCCTACGAAGGAAGCGGGCATCACAGCGATGCAACTGAAAGCGAGGCGAAGGAAGCTGGTGCCGTGATGGAGTCGCAGACAGTGTGCTTGCAGTATCACTCATCTCCAACGAATGGTGCCTCGCGCGTGCAGCAACGTGCACAACAGCGACAGGCTCCGCTGCCACTTGAGATTGAAAAAGGAGCGATCTACACGGTCAACAGGTTGCAACAGCTCTTAGACAACCCGCACACGACAGAGAAAACGCCAACCTCTTTCGAAGACGTAGTTTCTGAACAGCACACGCCTCACGGAGAAGCGAGTGTGTCTGCTCTCTTGGATGAGTTTTTCGAGAATGGAGCATTTTTCGTAGAGTAAAGGAAGCGCTCAGTTTTGCAGCATGTTCACTGGTTGCGAATAGAATTCGTAGAGTTGTAGAGACTGTGCTTTTGGGAACGAAGTCTACTTGAAGATGAAGTTGGGGTGATGCTGATGCATGTAAATTTTACTTTGCTCTCCTGTGCGTACCGTGTGCAAACGTAGGGACTTTCTGCGTCATAGGTAATACCATGGGATTGACACGTTGATTCGTACGTGCTTTTGACAGACACTGTATACGACCGTGGCATGTGCTCTATTTTAAGTATGTGTAAAGTGTACCTGCCGCATCATCTGTGGAGCGCTGAAACTCTCATAGCTGAAGTGCAAGCGCGCATCGCTATCACTCAATCAGTGCACGAGGCGTTGTGGCGCAGGCACCGGGATAGCCGGCGGTGACATAACCGGAGCTGAAAGATTAACGGTGCGTATCGCTCTTGAACAAGCTATCTGGTATAGGCGCTGTTTCTCATGAGGAAGATCAAGTGTGTCAATTACGTTGCAGGGAGTAGCCTCTACGGGGGAATCTTGAAACGTGTGGACAAACGCGAGGAAGCTGGTGTGTTAGCCCTCACATTACTGTGGCGCGGCTACATAGTAAGAAGAGGTCCACAAGGCAGCAGTATGCAGTGGTGGTACGGGTACGGAAAGTGCTTTCCGCCGGCTTATGGACAGCGCATGCAGTCGGCCGACACAAAGAAGATTACGGTGCTTTGCGAGCATATTAGAAACACAATCTTTTTCACTGACACACTGAAATGAAAAAGCCTTGGCATCGCGCATGTCAGATGTGCGAGGTTCTTCAAATATCTGGTACTATAGACGCTCACCGCAAGAACTGAAATTCTGGGCATGTGCTCTCAGTATTTGGTCGAGCAGTACGCGTGGGTGGATTTGTGTACTGTAAGATGAAGAGGCTCTTACGCAGTAATGCTTATAGCACATTGCTTGACGGGCAGAAGCCATTGAGGGTCGTACTTGTGCTGTCGCTGTGTTTCTCGACACAGCCCCCGACGCCGGAAATTGCGTACGAAAGGGGCAACTTTTTGTGTCACAAATGGACCTCTTGCAGGTGGTAGTTGGGCGTGTTACGGCGGGTTACGTGAAACCAGGTTGATCTGCCCGTACGCAGGCGTAACTGCCTGGTCTGAGAAAGCATTTGTATTGAGTTCTAGTAAAACTCGAGATCGGGTGCGCTTCCACAAGGATGTTGAACAACCTGTTTTTCCCGTCGATACGACATTATTTGGTCTGAATGCGACACTCCAGTCATAGAGATATTGTTTTCATCCCTTCCAGTCGAAGGGCAAGACGAGCAACGTACCCTTTGACGCAGCTTGGGAGCAGCTGACGAACGGAAAGTCTCCATTTTGATTATGTGTTGGTGCACTGGGGGACGGTGAGCCGCTGGACCTATCTGCTTCGGTGGGTACTACTTATACTTCAGAATTAATTGACTAGAGGATTGTGTATATCGGAAGGAGGCGTTGAACCCAGGTTGCACTACCGCTGCACAGATAGATTGACTTTTCAGCAGCTTTTGCGGTGTGATCGTACTAATCATGGCGTGCTCAGAACTTCAAACTCTTAGTCTATGCATCCCGCCCCTGCCAGTTTCAGTGAAAGCTGACGGACTGATTTGCGAAAGTCTCTTAGCATGAATTCATGTATGTGTAGACAGGTGCGTTCTGTAGGTGGCCTATACACCGTGGAGGGCTTAATGCATGATCAAAACTTCAGTGCACAGGGCAGCATGAACCTTCTCCTAGTCCAGATTTTCCTGACCTTAGAGATCCACATTTACCATGTGGTCATGCATGAATGTTGACTGAGTATTCAGCTGATTCGCCATCCAACGGGCCTGCAGAGATTTCTACTAATACTCCAAACATTTCAAATTGCAACAAATGCCGATTTTCGCCCGGTATTCCTGTGAGAAGTGCCTGTTGGGCTCCTTGTGCTCGTAGAAGCAGGGTACTTCACGCAGGCAGGAATCAGAGAGAAGACCAACTTCTCGCCCTAGCCGTCAGTAACCTCTTACGTACAAACAAGGACGATACATTTGATCCCTTCCTTATCTCTACTTACCTTACGCGCCGAAGGCTATCTTGGCGCTGGCTTCTTTTTCCCTGGGACCGGACAACCGTGTAGCAGTCAAAAGCTCGCTTACACCCGCGCGTATCTCAGTATTGCTGTGACGCTGCTATGAAGTTTGTCAGTGTCTGCATACGATCATATCAAGCAGGCTCAGTGACAACCGAAGGAGCCTCGTAACATGTACACTATGTCTAGGGGCCATGTTCAGTATAGCATAGCAGTTCCTGTAAGAGGGGCGCCGCATACCCTTCGCTGGCTCCAGGTTTCAACATTTGTCTGCTTCGTGCGGCCGAAATTAAAGCCACGCGCAAGTTGTTAGGGGCGGCTACACGACCCGAAGCATAAGCTACTAGAAAAGCAGCAGCCTTCTGAAGTGTCAAGCATGTCAGATCGAGCGTATCGTGCATGGCATCAGCGATGTTGAGAAAGTTGCCTAAATGGAGAGGCGCGCGCATCAAGCCCGCTGTGCGCCAGGATTACCGTGCGTATATCTTGTAAAAAAGTGTGGGAGTCCTAATCGGTTTCATCAAGCTGCACCAGTAATCTTAGAGCACGATGAGTTTTGTCAGAAGCGACCGGCATACAACCTTACCTGCGGTATCATTATGCGGTGTGCTCGTTTATTGCTGGGTTATCAACCCGGATATACTTAGATAACGCCTGAGCCCACCGCAACGGGCGAGACGCAAACACGAAAGCGTCAACCAAGTGAACCACCAGCGAGCTCTGAAGCATCTGTCTTCCGTACCAAAAATGTTATACATAGTGTTGTCCGTCAAGCGCGCCTCCTTGGAACACGATTCCTGCACGCAGACTGCGGATTTAAAAGGCTGCGGCGCGACCTGCTGACAATACAAAGTACATGTTTTTCTAATCATGCGCACGACTTCCTCATATTTGCAGGGCCGGCAGCCCATCAGGTACGCTAAAAGGATGCAGCGCTAGACGCTGAACTGCAGACACGAAGTAACTCAAAACGTGTCGTCCTCTTTTTGGAAGCATTGCACTTTAAACTGTTTTGCAACTGCGTTTGCAAAACCGCAAATTCTTCATCAGGTAGACATCCGCACTTTCTTTTGCGAACTACTGCCGACCAGCTCTTGCGGGCGCTCGCACTGTAGTCAGTACTGCTTCAGCCACCGTGCGCCTGAGTGTAGTCTCTGTCTTCGAAGATCATACAGTCTGCAACACATGCATCTACACAAGAACCGCTCAAGAAGTATCGTCCTTCGAAGCTATGAAGACGCCTACAATGCATCCGTATCCAGATACATACTTTGAAAATATTTTTCCTCAAAGAAAGCCGCTTTGTGGAGTTGGCTTCATCGTAGTAGGGAGAACAAAAGTTGCCCCTTTTACTAACTGCAGTCCCCTTCCTGCTAATGCCGAATCATGCATGGGCACGCTTCAGCTATTCTGTTTGTGAATACTTCTCATGTCTACTGGAGCTTCCTTGTGCAGGAGCCCATTGCAAGTAAGTGCACTGTTGCCTCAGCAAACTTTTGCTAGAGATCCACGTGTTTCATGAGCCAAGGAATTGATTGATTATGCCTAACGCGTAGCAAAGCGAGTGGCTTTTCGTTATCCAATTGCAGTCTCCTCTGGCCGCAGCGTATCTCAAGAAGAGATAAAATCTCAACAGACAATCACTTCATATAAGCGGGCCTCTCCTTGTGTTTCATGAGACCAATGAGCAGCGAAAGCCGAGCTCTCTTTTTTGAAGTGCATCTATGAGGACATGATCATGCCTGACTCTGAATGTCAGCCTGTGTGGCTCGGTGTGAGGCACCGAGGGGCCCACTGATACATGCGCGTGGCAGTGACACTTTGTTCGTCAGGTGTCATATTCGTAATGGACCGTTCACCGTCCAACCAGCATTGTGGCTATAGCGCTGCCGTGTCGGAGGCACAACAGCATCAAGGCAGAGGCTGGCGTCGTGCTCCGCTCTTGTCGACACGGCAGCGCTGTGGCTTCTAAACTGTAACAAGCGGTCGCGCTGCTGTGCATGATCAGGTTACTGGGAAATTAGCCCACTTAGCACGGCCGTCGGCGCTCGTGCGATAAAGCATTCCTTTCGCGGTGAGCCCCACAGGGCGGCATCTCGAGCACTCGAAGCTTCGGGAAGCCTCGCAGAGAACATTCAGCATTCCCGACGAGCGAGAACGCGCACTGGAACAGACGACTTTACGGCCAGTACTTTGTATCTCACCTTGCTGACATACTTATAGAATTACGCGCTGTCACTCACAGCCTTTCACGTGAAAATGGACACCTCAGCACATTGTTGAGTCAGTGACAAAGGTAGACGAGAGGCAAACATCAGAGCTAACGTCACACGCTTACGAACGCGGGCGTCTCCGGGTAGGTTCGTAGCTCACAGAGACACGTAGCAAATTGATACCGAACCCCAATTCACCGTACGCTACCATCGAAGCTGCTTCGATGTCTGTGTCGCCTTGACGAGAACGTTGTTGAATACAGCAACACTTTTGTTCTCAGGCCTTCCACAATAAAGTCTTCCCTGAAGTGCAAGAGAACTCACCGCCCCTGTGCATACACTGGGTGTGAGACCAACTCCTAGGCTGCAGTTCGGACCTTTACAATCCGGATACCGTATAGCGCTTACCGCCACGATAGACCACCACGATAGCGTCCGTTCTCGAGAAACACGTTTGTATAATGCTCAATCAAGTACTGTGTGTCTCATGTGCTGCGCAGCGACCAGCGTACAACTTAATGCTGTATGTACACCGGTACATTAGAAGACAGCGTTTACCAGCAACCACCTCCGTTGCGACACTGCGCGTATCTCAAGTTTCTTTCTCCACTGTTTTCGCTGAAGACTATGACTTCCTCAAGCCCAGTTCTGCACTTCCGCATGTGCTGCTAGCAAAGCAACACCTCCACGTGTCTATTACTACTGACGGCTACACCAGTTTCCTTAGCTGACCGCAGCGGTCTCCAGGGGAAGCGTCTCGGAATTACGCGTAGCAGCAGCCGTAGCCTTTTTGACATCCAACAACCTGAATCTTAGTGGACATATCCCTGTTTGTGTCAGAATTGCAGAGCGACCTTTTGCAGCTTGTTCACGCTCGAATTCGGTACACGCGCTCATCGCTTCATCGAAGGCTTTGTCACTCCCAACCACTGCCATGAATGGGTGTTTCTTGTCTTCGTGACTTGTGTCGTGCACTTCCTCAGGCGTCGGTAGCTGGATCAGTTTCTCCAGACGCGCGGCAAATTCTTTAAAGTGTTCCGCCGACGTCTGCAATACCTGATTGAGTGCACACAGACACACAGTTTAGGGTTGTGCAAGTCCGAAGAAGACGCACCATTTTCATACAAAGGCGCATAACGGTAGGCAACAGAGACACAGACCTGCAGGCAGACAAATATTCACACAAACGCATGCCTGTGTACCAAGAGAGCATCCATACACAGGCACATGCATACACAAAGCGCCACTGTAGGCCCAGGGGGTCATACTTCCCCTCCTTCAAACACCAACACACACACGCACACACAAACAGACGTGCGCGTTCATTGCTGACCAGTGACGCATCATGCATATGTCCCAGTGTACGGCACGGCTCGAAGTCGCTAACTATTCGAAACCTTGTGAGCTCCGTAAGCCTCACCGCCTTCCATACGGCCAGCTATATTCACGCTGCTTCTACACGAATGCCAAACAAGCGCCACGAGGTGAAAAATCACTTCTCGATATGTATGCCTTCTTCACCACAAACTACCGTATACAGCGGGAGTCCTCGACACCACCTTTACACAAGGTTTTATGCCTGTTGCAGTAAGAGTTCCCCACGTCGAGCACAAAATCTTCCCTCTGCATATACTGGCAGCATCCACCGCATACTGCATATGGCCTCGAAAAATCAGCCACACACGACTATGTTCCATGAGGGACCGCGGAAAGACGACGCACCCCCACACACATACATGGACACACTGCCACAGACACAGACGCGCACACAAACACCCCGCCGTGCAGCTGCACGAATGCCCACTTACACATGCAAATACACACAGACAGGCACCCCGACCTGCACGCGGACACAAACACCCATAAACACATCGGTACACACGTACACTGAAAGAGATATATATACTACTGCTCCTTTTTACGGGGTCACGTACACATACACGTGCACACACACACGCATTTCCAAGCACCCCGGCATGCACACCCACACGCACATACGAAGACGTGGACCTACATATAGACGGACAGAGATGTACACACACGCAGAAACACTGCATCCTACGCATAAATAATGTAAAGGTACGCACATACACACACATGTACATGATTCACATACACGAACAGGGTTTGCTGAAGAAAAAGAAGAGACTGCTGTATAGTGCTACCCATCCGCCACCATGTATCATCCCCCTCTGCTAGGGCCACTGCTGGCACATAAGGTACTTTCAGTGCGTCACGAAAGAAAATATACAGCCTGCTTGCTACTACGGGCGCCCTACCTCCTTCCGGTACTTAGCTCTGTGCTCCTTTGTTTCGCCGCCAATATATCTCCAGAGGGCCGTATATCCTTTCTGGTCGTTTGACTGCGGCTGACTGAGACCCGAAGCACAGCGATTATCGCACGTGTGAGGCTGCGCTTTGTGAGGCTATCGGTAAACTCCTTCAGCCCAGCAGCGGCTTCTCTATAACGGTGAAGAGTGTTGAGCAACTGGGGATCTCTGTACGAGCGAAACAGATATATGCCTGCTCCATCCAGACTGAAGCTACCTCCATACGCGCCGCCGACAACTCGTATTAGATCCCACACGTAATTTTTTGAAAGCGCCTCGGCCACCACAGACATGTGGCCAAAGTACCGCTCACCCGGAGAGAGCATGCGACCTCCCATATAGACATAATTCACCTGCACATGACAGGGTAGTTTCAAAAGCCATACCAACACAAACACAAAGCGCCCCACACACACCGTCCAATACACATGAGAGAAAACGCAGTGAGTATGCGCCTCGTGAGTGGCAATGCCTTTGTTGTGTGTGAAACCATCCACTCACACACACCGTCCATTACACATGAGGGAGAAGGCATTCACGCGTCGTGAGTGGCAATGCCTTAATTGTGTGTGAAACCATCCAACCACACACACCAACACACATGAGAGAAAACGCAATGAGTATGCGCCTCGTGAGTGGCAATGCCATTGTTGTGTGTGAAACCATCCACTCACACACACCGTCCATTACACAAGAGAGAGAAGTCACTCACTCTGGGCGTCATAAGTGGCAACGCCTTTACCGTGTGTGAAAACATTCACCGAATGGCTTCTTTGCGTAGAGGAGCACCAATATGTGAGTCGGTCTCAGGCGAATAGTAAAAAAACGTCTCTTGTTTGTATTCTACTCACATTAAAGAGATCTCTCGCTTTTCTGCCTTCCTGCATAGATATTCGAATCGGGTACGACACAATGTTAGGGAGACCTAGGATAGAATGCTCGTAGCTGCAGTTATGAACGCATACAATCAGACCAGAGGTCGGAACTTGAAAGAATTGATTTTCGGGGTTTGTTCTCGAAAAAAGCTAGTATCGATCTCATTCGCTTTCTGAGAGAGAAACGTATACCTGAGTAGCTACGACGAAGCCTTCCGCAACTGGTAAGAGTGCGTTCATCAATTCAGTCTCCTCTCGTCTTCTCGCTTCGCTGCTCCACTCGCACGTGGCCATTATGCGTGTGCCTTTTTCCATATAATCCACGTTTTCGAACGGGTGTGTATCTTGAATAGTAGTAGTAGTAGCCTCATCATCGTTTCTCTTTTCTTTCAGAAATCCTGTCGGCTCCGGATGACTGGCTGAAGTAGCCGTTTCCTGTCTGCTGCTTTCCGAATGCGTATGCACTGACGCCTCTCCGACTTCCCGCGTTGACGACGGTGGCATCTGGTGTCCCTGTTTTTCGGGGAAGAACAACATGCGAGCGGGTGACCCGCTGATGCCGAGCCGGATGAAATTCTTCTGGCTAATTCACGAAGCTTCTGACCCCCTTCTTCATTAGCGCTGTAGCTTTTTCTAATGTATCTGCGTCTCCTGATAAATTTATGATAGACATGATGCGCTCTGAGGGAGGGAGAGGCTTGTCGTAAGAATTTCCTTTGCCGCCGTTAAAAGCTTGTCCCTGATTATTTCCAGCCTCTTTTGAATAGGCTTCCAATCGCGCTTTGCCTGGTACAATCGCCAAGCAGACGAGACAGACAGAGACACCTTCTCTCTCACTCACCTTCGAAAGAACTCAGCGAGTATGCCAGCACACCCACGCCACATTCACACACACACGTACGTAGAGACTCACAACACCCACACACTTCCGCCAACCACGGACCCTTGTGCAATAGTCAACTCAAAAAAGAAGCACCCAAAAATACTACATACTTCACGCTCCACAGGGTTAGCGAAGACCCTTACACATACATACACACATGCACACATACGTATGCACAAACACGCACACACACACACACTCATAACCACATACACACAGACGCAGACAGACACTCACACACGTCCATCATCCAGGAGCTCCGTTCACAACAAGACACATGGATGTCTTCTTTTTCTTTGCAGTGGCATCCACTTCTGTGGGGTGCTAAACGCACCTGCAGGTGACACAAATGTCCACATGCGAAAGAAAAAATGTATGCTAGCAAGAAAAACAGTCCATGGTCCCCATTTCACGAATCGTCACATAGTATTATTTTAGTACCTCACTCACCGTATATCACGAAGACACGTCCACTGGGTGGCCCTCCCTCCCTTCTCTCAAGAGCCCCTCACCCACTAGTACATACACACATACACATCTCTACAAACACGCACAAGAACTTAGTCTCTCTTTTACTGTAGAATATGTCCCTCTCAAGCAACAACATGAGACTGTTTTGACACAGACTGATCTGCTGTTGGGTTTTCTGCACTATGAGTGTCTATGTGTAAGTCACACAGTGCACGGTATCAGGAAGCGCAGCGTGATCAGCAGAGGTATCACACACATACGTATTTGGAAAGTCGAAACCATCTGACCTTTTCACATGCTCCATACTAGATTATTACCATTACTACCTTCTAAAGGTTGCTCTTTAGGTGAATCTGGCCTGCGCATGGTCCGGGACATCAGACGGGGCCGACTCTGACTCAAACACCCAGGTCTGTCATATCAACATTAACTCTTCCCGTGCTCACGAGCGTTAACAAATAAAAGAAGCGACGGTGGAAGACGGTGCCACAAATTTTCTGAAACTTGTACATACAGAATTGACACATACTCTCTTGATTTGGTGTCGCTCCGCCGTGATACCCTCACTTTACGTCTCTCTGTCGCAAGAAATGTACGCCCACCCAGTGCGTTCAGCGATGTGCCAGCAGCCTCTCAAAACGTGAAACGTTGTAGAGGCATGGTGTGCGAGAAGGCATGGAGTCCGAGTAATAACTGACACGAACGAAATTTGGATACATGCCCCCCCCTCAAGTTTTTATAGCTGCAACGCCCTACATATAGCGGTAGGAAATGTGAACGTGGAGGAAGTGTCTGATAGGTACTTCCTTCGTTACAGTGCTTGCAAGCAGAAGACTTGTACGCCTGCAAACATAGCCACCTACGTGCTCTTGTCCGGTGCGTCTACAACACAAGGAGATTAAGTTGTATACGCAAGCATGGTCCCATGCTACTACTGCATTACCACTTCCCCGTAGTTTGTACGAGCAGAAGAAGAAAACATACACAAGCACATACGTATGTGTCAGCTCATTTCCTTCGTGTGTAGCTCGTACTGCAAAAAGTCTTCGAAGACACAAGCTAACAACGCCGACCCCCTGTATACACTGCGTCCTTTATGGCTTTCTCCACCCCAATTTATTATATACATCAATGTACACGTAGTATATCTTTATAGATGTACGTGTACACAGCAATTTTTCTTCACATGACAGCGTTCTTCCAGAAGAAAACTCTGGGTGTCATATCTCAAAAAAAATGTCAACACTTCCCAGTCTACGTCTTCGTAGTGAAGAAAATAGGATTTAACAGGATCAAAGTACGCTCGCCCACAGAGCTCCGTGTATCTGCTGCTTGTACAGAACTTACCTGCTCGAGCTGCTCGCGTATGAACACCGCGTATGGTATGCCTCCCCTCTGCTCTGCTACGTAGCCACTCGTAGTAAACGCGGCACCAATGCGAAGCGCAGCAAGAACACCACTGTTAACAAAACTATCAGTTGTCGACGCTTCAATTTCTTTCAAAATTTCAGTGCCCCTTCCCGAATTCGAGAAGTCTGCGTCAGCCAAAATGAGAGAAATTATCTTAAAAAGCTGCGGTATCTTGTGTTTCAGTGCCTGCACCGACACACATAGCACCATCGACATTAACAGCACAAAAGGTTAATAGGTTACACACTATGTATATACATGAAATAAATATATACATACATATATACTATAGACATATGCGGTGGTTGCTAAAGGTAAACTCAAACATCACCTCTCGACCATATACATAATGTCATCCGTATAATTTCGTCTGTAGGTCTATACACTGGATGCGATCCTCGTAGTACTTGTTTATATACTTGTGTACTGGCTTGTATACTTGGTTGTACACTGGCTTATAATCTTCTGTACTGGTCTGTATACTTGTATACTAGCTTGTATACTTGTATACTTGATCGTGGACGTGTAGACTTGCCTGTATACTTGTATACTTACATGAAGACTTGTACACTTGCTTCAAGACTTGTGTACTTGCTTGTATAGTTGTAGACTTGCTTGGATAGTTGTAGACTTGCTTGGATAGTTGTAGAGTTGCTTGTATAGTTGAAGACTTGCTTGTATAGTGGTAGACTTGCTTGTATAGTGGTAGACTTGCTTGTATAGTTTTGTATACTGGCTTGTGTAGTTGTAGACTTGCTTGTATAGTTGTTTGCTTGCTCGCATGTATGTATACTCGCTTGTACACTTGTACAGTTGTTACGATTGTATACTGCATTGTACATCAGCTTGTATACCAGTTCACTGGCGTATATACCTGTATACTGACTTGCTGCTTTATTTACGATACTCACATAGTCTGGGAATACACACACATACACATTAATGTCACCCGTACGCTTTCACTTTGACGCTACGCCCCTCAATGCATACAGAGAGCCCCTTGATATATGCTCTTGCAACGCTCTGGTATTTGATGTGAATTAGCATCCCATTTTTAAGACACATACGCCTGAAAGAGAAAGTTCTGTTTCATGTATATGTCTCTTGCTACTATATTCTGCATATATATATGTATATGTAATACTTGCTAGTTTGTATAATTACACATGTATACTTGTTTTCCCATACATGTATATATATATATATATATATACCGCGTGAGCCCCCCTTGATGTGTCTCCCATACGAATATGTATATATATATATATATAGCCACACACACACCATATGAGCCCCTGGATGATGTTCACGTAGGTCTAGCACGACTCGCATTCGCTGTCAGTCTCACACGACGATCACCGCCGCTCCCTGCTATGAACAAAACACTTTCTTGTAAAGCATTTCAGTTGCGTGGATATAAAGTCCTGTGCGACTCGTATGTGCTTCCAGCTCGACACTAACCACCAATCCCCTGCACACGCCTGTCACCAGCCCGTGCGTGAGTATAGCCCGTGAGGGGTAGGGTGTGGTACAGCGCGCGTAGTTGCTAACACACTCACACACACACACATTTCCGGGTCGTTTCACGCTGCCTGAGTGGAGTGGGTGGTATGCTCCTTCTATGAAAAAAAGCAGTGACTCATTTCAACAGCTTACACCACCACTAATGCCTAGCACACTCGCGTTTTTTGCTTGACGTCACTACCACTGCACTGAAGGAGCCTGTGGACTGGCTTGCAATAATGTACCATCACAAGTGGAACTTCTGCGCTGCTTACTCGTCACAGCGCACATATAATTCTACAGCGATAATACGTGTTTGATAATGATATCCTACATCAATGTATTTCACACTTCCGTTTGCGTTGACTGTCCTCAACAGCTTTGATGATATACTGGATGAATGAATATCGCAGTTGCGTCGGCGTTGACTGTTCTCAAACGTTTCTCTCGGGAATGTTGCGGCAGGGTGTGGCGCTTGCTGTGGGTACACACTCACGCACTGACAAAACGCCTAATGGAGCACCTCTTTGTTTACGCTGAGAATGCTGCACGACTTGCTGCCCGGGGAGCTGCGTACTGTGCCGCTCTCTACATGGATGTAAGTGATGCTCTCTACCACTCTTGATACTTGATCACAGAGGTGTACAACCCGTCGCCCTCAGCCTGCCACGTGAATACATTACTCAAGATAACAGAGATCAGCCCATCGTCAGTAGGGGACGTGCTCACCTTTCCAGAGACGACTAAGAAGCCAAGCGTATCGTCCGGGCCGGAACATACAGAGGCTCCTTTGCAACAGTCCGAATATCCACACTTGCTTGTACTCCTCCTGTGTGCATGCCTATGTAGTTGGCCAGTGCTACTTCGTTCATCGTAGACGTTCCTGTAGAAACGTTTAGCAGTTTATATGGTAGCAACAGCCACTATATATGGAGAGCAGAAGTTTATATTTGCCGCTTGAGCTCACATTCGAATGTCGCGTAACCCTCCAAAGCTCCTCTGCCTCCTCCTCCCACACTCTGTTACAGCTGGAATTTTAACTGCAATGTAGCACTCAGTATGTCAAGCTGTTCCTTACTTACGGCTACTGGCGTATGGGGAAGCCAGCAATGCTCTCTTTTCATCCTGACCAAGCTGTAACATCTTCATACGTACATATACAACGAGGCTGCTAATAGGCACGCACATACATATATATATATATATAGATAGATAGAGTGAGACAGCGCAGATGTTATAACTAACACTAGTCCACGTACCTACGCACGACGTACATGACGCGCTCAGGTACATACATAAATATATATACATATATATATATGTGCATATATATATATATAAATAACTCTTTATAGGTATTTATATATGTATCTAACAGCACGTACGGGCAGGGCGCACACCAATATGGCTACAGTGTGCCTCTTCCGCAGGGTACGCAAGAGCTGTCAAACAGTACACCTGACTGACCACTACTCGGTTTTTTTCGTCTGATGCTTCCCGAAACAACACTGAATCTCTAGGATGTGGATACCGACATGATATAGGTCTACTACACAGTGGAGCATGCATCAAAATACGTACCTGCTTGTGTCAGCATGCGCGAGAAGAGCGTTAAGAACTGGAGTTCGTTCACGTGGAGGCTGTGCAAAGGAAGAAGTACATGAACATAAAGAATACCAGTAGTCGGTAGTTCATGCTGCAACACTTGAACAGCTCCATGTGCTAGGGCACGTGCTTCTGTGGGTATTTCCTCTTCCTGCACCAGAAGACAGCACAACCACATACACACATCTTGCACATATAGGTATTCAGACACGTGCACGTGCTGGCTTGATGAACCCACGACGTCTTACATCTACACACTGCACACCTACGCACGCGACTGCTGCTACACTGCAGCACAGTGAAACCTTCCACGCACACACACGCACGCGCACGGACACGCACACACGCAAGCGCAGACATACACACACACACGCAGACACACATACACATAAACACACAGGCACGCGCAGACACAAACACATACACAGACACACAGACACACGCACGCGCAGACCAACAAAGACACACACTCGCAAAACGAC
The DNA here is from genome assembly GCF_030435755.1 of Ochotona princeps. NCBI lineage: Eukaryota > Metazoa > Chordata > Mammalia > Lagomorpha > Ochotonidae > Ochotona > Ochotona princeps. Next base: position 14,567 of record NW_026696294.1, on the reverse strand, counting down.
TCACACAGGTAGATGTAGTCTTGGTACAGCCCAGGCACGCACATGAACGTGCCAGTGTGTGACTGGAAAGTGAGATAGCGGACGGTTGATAAGCAACAGAGTGCTACTAGATATAATATCACATCTAGATAGGTAATTGTTGAAGAGTCATTTGGACACGCACACACACACACACACACATAAGTACATACACAGAGATATACAAAATCAGTACACATATACATTATATATATACATGGAATTATATATGTATACCTATGTGTCTTTGTGACTCCCCTTTCTTTCCTGCAGGCTTCCTCAAGCTCTAGAATAGCATCCCTGTGTACGTGATCCCCAAGCCGAGAGTACTTACAGGCAGAGTCTTCGTCTTGCGTGTTGTGATGTTGATATATATTTGGTAACTGACGTGGCATGTACATACATACTTCTTCCTGACTGACGTGACTCACACGTATATACTGCTTGTTGACTGGCTGACACCGCTGTGTACATACATCACCTATGTTGCGTAATGTATGATATATTACATATTGAATGACTGATATGGCCGATAGATTATGCTGCAGCAAAGTCCGTCGAGGCCAGACACGCTTGTGAAAAAGGTGCCCTCTAGACCAGTTCGTTTATGAATGGCGTGTTAAAAATATATCACACGGTACTACTTAATTATGTGTCCCCCTCACTTGCTGAAGAGGCGTCTTGTATCAGTATAACATGGGACACACGCAACTGTTTTCGTATGTATTCCCCGCTCTGTATGTGAGAATGGTGTTGTGCTAATGAAACTGAGGACACGCTACTACTACGTCCTTATGCTCTTATCTCAATATAGCCGAAAGAGATGTACGCTACTGTCTACTGTTACTACGCTTCTCTCTCCGTATGTATCTCCCGCAACGTCTTTGATAACAATGCTCTCCCTTCGTATGTACATCCCGCAATGTATTTGATAACGATACTCTCCCTCCGTATGTATATCCCGCAATGTATTTGACAAGGGGTGATGTGCTTACTGAAGTATGTAATACACGCTACGTTTTCCATACGTATCACTTCCCTGACTACAAACGAAGACATGTTGTGAACGTATGATGAAAATTCGCTACTATTTCAGCCGTTTCATTTCCCGCGCGATCACTCTTTGAACTGGAAGCAGTAATAGTGATATTATATAACACGCCACTATTTTCGTAAGTAGTATTTCCCTGGCTAATATTGTTAATAGGTTACGTAAAACCGCTTCTATATCCATTCGTCTCGGTGCTGGCGTTATACCTCTTCAATATCCTCGAGTTCTAGGGTCGGAATGGTTGCTAATGCCTCCGGAGAGTCAGGCGCGAGCTGCAACGACATACACAAAACGAACACAGCTTCACCACCTGTCGGACTATCTTCTCTTTTTCACTCTCTCTGTCTCTCTTTTTGTCTTGTGTCATACGAAGACAGCAGCAACAACACAGCACTGCAGTCTGTGTGCATCTCTCTCACTCTTTGCTCTTTGAGGAGACCTATCACGCCACTGTTATGTCGACTGTTGCTGCGGACCATGTAGCCACAGAAAGATCTCCTCCACTTCCACATTTGGTAAATGCAAAGTTGTATATATATGTGTGGATGTGTGCGTGCGTCTTCATGTGTGTTTTGTGTGTGTACATACGCATCTATGTATGTGTACGAGGAGCATACGAACGTGCGCTCTGTATCTCTCTGTGGCAACTGTTCCTAGCCTACGATATTCTTCACAACATATTATTCCTTCTTGCATCTGCTTCTCTACTTGCCACACGTGACCACGTCTCTTTTCTAGAACGCACTACAACACATATGTATACATACACACATATACATACATATACATACATATACATACCTATACATACATATACATACACATACATATACATACATATACATATACATACACATATACATACACATATACATACACATATACATACACATACACATATACATACATACACATATACATACATACACATATACATACATACACATATACATACACATATACATATACATATACATATACATACACATACATACATACATACACACACATATATTCTAATGTACGCTTATGTAACATATACAATATACAGGCTATAAAGATATTTCATTTCAAGACACCCGAGACGTTAGACACGTGAGCAACAACGACCGTGGACGATATAAAGGCCACTACACAAACACACACACATATGCACACGGGGGTGGTGCCTTACCAATACCATACTCCCATACTTTCTCGGACACAAAGGACCTCTGTATCTTATATTCTATAGCTGCGAGAAGACAGAATGTATAGTGAGCCTCATAAACACTAACAGCTCTTCCTTCCTCTAACCTCCTCCACGCACGACTTGACAACTGATACTCGGCTGTGCTGCCTCCCTTGATATACTCTGCTGCGATGTTGTTCAACTATAGAGATACTGCAGAAACTCTTGTTTGAAGTAACCTTCCTCCTCTTGATTCCACTGATGTCTGGGAGAAAACGTGTTCTTCCCCAGCTAATATAAATAGCTTCAGCATTAGATAGATTGCTGAAGCAAACAGGCGGGCAGTGACGGAAGTAAAGACACGTCACCGCATAATAGACAGCCTTGACACTTTCGCGGTATGCGTGCGGTCACGTGAAAACGGCAGGGGGAGGCACAGAGAGACCACCTGGAAAGCCACTAATCAGATAACTGCTGATACTATGCTCAATCTATATATCATGCATGTACCCTCAATGAATACTCATATATACGTATATATGTTTAAATATATATATAAATATAAATATATATATAGATAAATATATATATATACATGTACACACGTGTATATGAACAGATCTATATATATATATATATATATTTATTTATAGATCTAGGTACTGATGAGAGCTGTTGAAGAGGAGGCGCCTGAGTAGGAAAATGTATACATATGTAGGTATTTGTATATATATATGTATATGTATGTATTAGTACACGTATATATACGTGTATATGTGTGTGTGCAGATGTACATATATATATGTATATATCTCTGTATCTACATATCAAAGAGAAGGTGATCGACGAAGAGGACCTTGAGCAGGGAACTGCTCATGTACGTACATATATGTAATAAATATATGTAATGTATATTTAAGTATGTATATGTATGTTGGTACCGGGTATCTACCTCCATCAGCAGTAGAAGTGAAAAGATGCTGACACCATATAATACACTACACATCTGTACTCGGGCTAGTACTGGGCGCGCGTATGTGATAACACCCGCAGTGCTGTCACTTGCAACGCACGCATAGGTATTGAACGTCTACTACTCTATCCGTTGCAATCGCATGTGCAGCTACAAATTCATACGTAAGATCACTCTCTTTTTCTCTCGCAAACACCCGCTCGTCAATCAGTCACACACACACACACACATGCACATACACACACACACACGCACACACACATGACCAGTCGTAAGTACCTGTTTCTCTTTTAATTGTTGCGTAGCGGCGATCAGCTCCTTAACATCTTTATCCGTGAGGCTCGCACGAAGTTGTTCGACTCTGGTTTCCTCCTTACGCTGAATTTCTTTCTCCAAATTCGCGTCGGCCGCCAAGTGCACCGTGGCCCGGTGCGTGTTTTCTAGAAAGAGCCTTTAAACGCGCAGACGAACACACGCATACAGACACAGTCACATACAAACGTACATGCACATGTCAGCCACACGCACACACCAGAGACACACGCAGACAGACGCAGACACACGCTCACAAACACACACAGACACATACACGGGTATACGCTCACGCGTATTACATTCAGCGCGCCTCACGTCTGTATCGCCTCCACCACCATCGCCACTCTTACGTAGACCGGAAAGTGATGGAACGTGGAAAATGAAACTCAACCCTTCTAGACACTGCAACAAAACCACCCCCCTCTTCCCTTAGATACCGAGCAGCAGCCAGGATGCTGGAATAATTGAAGTTATTCTATATAGGCTGTTGCGCGGAAGTGACACAGCTATCTTCCCATATTTATATATCTATATTTATACAGAGAAGGGGAGAGAGAGGCAGGGGCACATTACCACCATACACGTCGATCATTCCGAACATATATTACGTGCTTGAATACATTATGGCCAATATCGAACACACACAGTGGGTGTGCATTTGCAGTCATGAGAAAGTATCCACTATGCACAGGTGTATCAATTGTACTTAGTGTGTGTGTGTGTGTGTGTCTGCGTGTGTTCCACAGTAGCCTCTCATATGAATTTGTCTAGATTACACCTTCCTGTTGTAGGATCTACATGGTAGTAGACCAACTGATAGTGAGGTGAAGAATAGTCGGAGGATATAACTTTCAAAAAATGCAGCCATACAAAACATACCTCTCCTACAGAGCTGAAACGGATTGCTCAGCCGTTTACATGTGCGGTTTTGTATATCTGTGTGAAAGTGTGTGTGTTTGTGTGCTCATGTACAAGCGTACGTGAACGTGTATGGGTGTGTACGGAATACGTACATATAGATGCGTATATGTGTGTGTTTGTGGGGAATGTACGTGCATATGTGAGTGTGTACGCATGCGTACGTACGTACATATATGCGTGTGTGTGTGTGTACGTAGTACGTGCATATGTGCGAATGTGTGTGAGGGGAAGAAAGCTTACTTTGAAGTAAGTTCTCGAAGACGCGCTCTCCACCCTTCAGACGCTCCTTCAGCACTCTCAAGGGCTCTTCAAATTTCAGTGACAATAAGGGATCCTGAAAAAACACTCGCATCACACGCACACACACACATCTCCGCCGAATCATCATACTCGCGTGTCCATTGAGAAGCACATGTGTGCTCAATAGTAGTAAGGGTGCTTCTTCTCAACTTTCCTTTGCGAGCCTCTCAACAATCAGAAAGCGTGCTAAGCTTACATACATTTTTATGTTGAGTAAGACAAAACCTTTTTCCTGTAGGAGATGCATCACGCCGGGCGACACGTATGGTGCAACGTACAATTCTCACGGCCCCAACGCCCCCCTCTCCCTCGCCCATGCTCCTCCTCCATCATCTATCACACTTGATAAATTCATGAGCACCGTATGTACATCCATGTATATGCAGTGTACATACAATACGTGAGCGTCTCTCGCTGCCATGCAACAAGAGCAGGAGGAGGAATAAAGAGATAGAGGGGCGTTGGTGCAGAGGAGAGACATATACTCTTCTTGTAATACGATACGAAGTGGTCATCTTATCTAGTTTTCCCAACAGCAGACAATATATTAATGAAACAGCAGTTCGTATATGTACGTCTACATATATATATATATATACATACACGTATGTGCATGTGTGGATATATATATATATACATATATATATGCAGTATACTGCACGGACACTACAGTGAAAAAGTAAAAAACATATGAAGAACCTGACGCACATCATAAGACGATCGCCGCCGCCCTTCTAAATCGGAGAGAGAGAAGCACCTTTTTTGAAGACTGCATCAACGCTTTCCACTGAACGGTGCTCCTCCCACACATACACCACGTCTTTACATCTATCTGAAGATTTGTCTTATATTATGAGGTCCACCCTACTACTACTACAACTCCTAACGATGAGTGTGTATGCTCCCGTAGTGCTGTTTACCATTCGAACATCACATACAGTAGAGAAAACAATGCTCTGGTCTACTCATGCTTAGACGGAGAACTAATCACATATGCTAAATCTATTGCGTTTTCAACTGAGCGTGCACAAAAGAAGTCTGCCAATACTGCAGCACTAAAAAAACTAGAGCTTTTTAGCTCCACTATTTCCAGCTTCACTCATTATTAAGTGTCCTTGCTGGATGTCCTACTGGAAGAAGACGTGCCCACTCAATACTTGCGTATGTTTATAGATATCCATATTGAAATATACATATATATACATACACTTATGTACGTACATATACTTGTACGTGTATAGGGGAGCGTTTACTAGCAGGAAAGATGAGCATCCTTTGTGTATGTATTTTGAAGATGATTAAGGAGAACTACCGTTGTCCGTCTCGTAGACGGACATATAGCGTAAGTGGTGTGAATGTAGGGTGAAGGAAATTACCGGCCATTTCGTAGCCAGACTTGTAGAGGACGTACTGTGAAAGGAGACTGAAGATGAACACCGTCCATCTCGAAGACAAACATCTAGAGTATGTTATTTGATGGTAGACTAAAACAGATCACCGTCCACGACATTAGACATATAGATGGAGGCACGATAGAAAGGACGTTCAAATATATGCACAAGGAGAGTGTCGCTGTGCGCGTCGATATGTGGAGCAAGAGGGGAAGCAGATAACCATCAAGGACGTGTTTATCACTCACTCGACACACAGTGCACAGATACTCAAAATGAGAGAGGCAAAGCACACAGGCATTCAGAGCGTGTACGAATTCTTTGAGTAGACACGCACAATACGACCGCTGGAAATGCACGTGTGCTTCTGTAGAAGTAAACACAAATAATAAGAGCACTTCGTGTCTCTTAATGGCAGAGACAGACACCCAAAGATCGTCATGTAGTGCTTCTACACTCTAGGAACAGACAAGACAACCGTCGTGGTGCATCCTATTCAGAAACTAGCGCGAAGGTATATTCAGGTACAGAGAAAACGACCGTCTAGCGTGCACTATAGAGAGAAGTGAAAAACTCGCCTTTTCATCTGATAGACAGAATCATAGTCGTTGACATGTAATGACTCTACGTGTTGGGGAAAAGCCGTACCAGGCCTGTATACACAACATGCACGATAGTGTATCAATGAAGCAGGAAAAAGCCAGACAGCCACGATATGATAGAGAGCCCACTGCCGCTTGAGAGTTTTCAACACGCCGCACAAAGCTCTCTATGTAGCTTTTTCTCTCTCGCTCCGAATGTCTGCTCTACAACAAGAGAAAGGTCATCTTCAAGCACCTTTTTCTGAAAAGTCTGGTAGCACCATGTGTCCATGACCACATGTGCACACATGTATGTATATACATATATATATACATACATACATACATACAGAGACCGAAAACGAAAAGGAGGAGAAGGCCCCCCAAACATCAGTTTTTGTACTCACAGTAGCTATGTCATATGCGTATTAACCTACCCGGTCGACCATCCAGTCAGAAAGAATTTGCAAGATGATAGCCAGGCCTTTTGGGTAAGAGCCGGTGTTCATCTCACGCAAACGAAATTCCACCATATTCACTGCTGCTTCACGGCATCCTCGTCAAAACCCTTTCGCGCGCAATTCTCAAGCGTTTCGAGAATTACTTTTTCAACGCGAGTCACAGCGTCTTCCTCTACACGAGCAGGCTCGCCTGCACAGCCGCTGTTGCTGGTCCCAGGAGTCTCTGCATCGTCAGACGCAGTGCTTCGAGGCGCCTGTGGTATACCTGTTGAAAAAAAAAAATACAAAGCAACATATGACTACGCATTACTACTCAAGGCAACCTCATACTACGTAGTATTAATACTCAAAGCAACGTCATACAACGGAGTATTCTTACTCAAAGCAACGTCAGACTCCTGCACACAGGATGGTGAAACCCGAATAGATCTGTTTATGTGTCTGTCTCCTGTGAAAGAGAGATATACGTATTTTTACTATAGTTCTTTACGACCATATAAAGACACTTGTAGAGACCGCCAAATAACGACGTGAGAGACGCTCCTGCTTTTTCTGACACAACAAAAAGCATATAGCTCTGGCTCTGGAGTAACCAACGAGGGCACACAACGCAGTACTACCTACAACTGTACTTCTGATGAAACGTACAACTACTACTGCGATTACCACCAATGCAAGATGCTACAACAACGACTACTAGCACTACTACCACTACTACTGCTGCCAAGTACTACTACTACTACTGCAAGTTACTAGAACTCCCCCTGCAGGGTACGAGTAGTATTACTGGTGCGACTGTTTCTGCTTCTGAAAACAATATGTATGCCGCCCGCAGGCGTTACTTCCACAACCGGTGTATACACAAAGATCTCTATATATACGCACATGTATATATGCGGTATACAGCACGGGACGCCAGTCACGCACCAATAGAACAGTAGATGCTCTCTTGCACATGCAGCAGGGGAAAAGGAGAACATGCCCTATCCAAATGTAGCCGTGAACAGTGAAAACAGTTTCACAGTGGAATAGCTTCTCTTCCTTCTGATATAATAGTGTGTGTAGACATAACTATACATACGTCCTTTACACGAAAGTATATATATACATGTACAGGCAGTGACCGTCGTTTCAGAGACGATACAGCGCACAGTAAATTGTTTTTTGAGGAGAGGACTTGATCACCAACGCCTCCATGCGGCCACACCAGCCCCCTCGCCAAAAAAAGATGTCTACACGGTTTTATACGATTTCATCGTGAATACTATACACGCATACGTATACAAGTGTATATGAGTTTTGATCGCACATCCGTTGGGGAAATGACCGTGTACATCCGGATCACGGTGTGTACAGACAGTTCTTAGGGATATCAGATATATGTACACACAGCTTCGATGGTGGTGGTGGCAGTGTTGATGCTGCAGCTTGACTACGGTAAGCGTCCCCTTCGCTCTCCTTTTGACTTGCAAAGTACCAAGACATAATAACGATAGGGCAAACGTGTACATAAACACACACAACGAAAAGAGAGATATCGACGAAGGGACATGAGAAAGCGCAGGCATTATAAATACGCTACTTCTTCGTGTCTTTGTCACACACTCTCACGCCTCTATCGTTTGTGTTTACGAAACACTTACATCCGCCCACACATGGAAAGAGAGAGAGACGAACACACAGCGACAACACACAGACCCCCAGACAGAAAAAGACCGAAGCGTAGCGAGAGATCTTCTCTATGTACCAACCGTGCAGCCCGTGCTGTCCCTTGTGGGTCTATCGTACCCTTTAATCCAGCCGTGAAGACGAGATGTTTGTACTCTGAGAGCCCTCCTGCAATAACCTCTTTCCTAGTTGGCTCCCAGCCAGTGCCTTATACAAAGGGGCAGCAGAAGTTCCCAACAGTAGATAGTCCAGGACTGCGAGGGCTAGGCGATCAGTGGCAGACAAAGGCGTCTTTCGTGCTAGATGACTGCCGGCTTCATTCCAGGCCCTCCCGATACAGCAGTTGAACCTTCTTTTGCTGCTTGTCCTTCAACCGATCGAGAGCCTTTCGATGGAGCAGGGTCAAGCACCCATGATACGGTGACGTAGTCTTCCATCTCCGCTGTTGTCGCTGGGTACGGCTGTCGTACTCGTACTGGCTCTGCGACACATTTAGATACACATATTTCAGTCACGGGAAACCCTCACAGAAGTACTAATTTTCGGTTGTTCACTCCATCTAAAAATGGTTCCACTGACCGTCAGCAACAGACACACTGCGCAGCAGTTCAAATAATCACCCGTGGCGCCTCGACACCAACGGAAAAACACACATAGACGTATATGCTCGCAATTCCAATTCTGTACTCCCCGCCAGCCTTGGTTAGCTGCTTCATATCAAAGCCACCAATAACACCTTTTAGGGACAATTTCCGGAAGTGCTGAAGATATTTCAAGTGACTCAATAACGTGCACGCTTTTAGATGAGTCGAAAAAGAGAGAGAAGTAGATTACCATCGAAAAAAGATGTAACTCCTTGCCATTTACCCGGTAGTGCGCCAGTGGTCTCCTGCTGAGTTTCTGTGAAAATAGTGGTGATCATGACTTATACTAATACTGTACACATGCACATATGTATGGGCGCATGTGTATATGTGTGAGAACGTACTGGAGGAAGTGACTGAAGAAGGGTGAAGGGTTATACCACTTGACAGCAACTGCTCAAAAGTGACTACTAGCTGCACTACTACTAGTACTACTACTATTGCTATTACTTTTTCTATATTGATTTAATATATAAACAATGCGCCGCGGGCTTCCATGTGTGTCTCCAATGTGAAGGGAAGAAATTACACAGCGTATCAATCGAAACTCGCATCTACCTCAGTGTTGCTGGACAGACGGCCGCAGATGTCGTGCGCCATTCATGCCAGCTCCGCCTGTTATTTATGAAGAGCTAGTTCCCAAGACGATAAACAGTTGAGTTCAAGGACGAAAGTCTGTGTACAACAACAACGCTGATAATAGCGTATGTATATGTGTCTATCTGGCTATCCTAGTACATATATGTGGCCATATGCATATACGAATACGTATCACTGTAAGGCTACATACTAATGTATGTAGACGTGTGGGTGTGCGTGTGGATATTTCTCAAGGTGTACGTAAAAGCCATACGCATATACGACACTCCGTTAGTGTGTGCCCACCTCTGAATGCAGACAGGTCATTAACTTTAGAAGTGAAGTCCACAGACGGATATCGCTGTACCACGGACAGATACCTCTGTACGACTAGTACGATAACGCATGTGCTTTCGTTGATGTGTGCGCGCACCTTCGAATGCGCTCTGTTCGTTAATTTTTGACGTTTCGTCTAAGAAGTCATCTCGAGGTGGAATGGAGTCCAGCTGCGCGATATTAGTATTGAGGAATTCCCAGGCGTTGGTAACGTCGTCAGATCTGAGAGATAGACCATGCACACAACATACGGCGGCGTCAATGAATGTTCCCATCGATCAAAACTTCGCTTGCCTGCCGTTCCAAAAAAGTAGATGAGAACGGGCAGGCACAAGGAAAGTATGGCATTTCTGTCAGGCAACTTCCATTACTCACTGATGCTTCGCACAGTTTGAAAGCATAAATGGAGCTATCTATCCACAAGACAAATAGAGACGCAAGACGCTACTGTATCACATGGCGTTCCCCGACTCGCGGGTGCTCATCAGGAGGTGACGACAACAACAACGCACAGCCGCAACTGCTTTTTCCAAACAGAGGGTATGGAGGGACAGGCACAGTCTACGTGCATGAGAGAGCAGAAATGAACAACCGCATACGCCATATTTCATTCGAATAGAAAAATCACTGCTAAGACTGCCATACGTGGGTTGACGTGCCGCCGTCTGTATGCAATGTAATTATACAGACAATTGATGTGGCGAACAGCAATAGGCGAAGAGGCCTCATCTTCTTCTCAATCGCTCATGTTTCCTCTGCGTTGGGTGCTGCAAACGACACGAAGGCGGTGTGTCAATTTCGCGAGTCCCTGGCCCCTCAAAAAAGCACTCGAAGCAAACAGCGATCCCAGCCGTAGCTTTGCTGGAGCAGATATACTTGAATTTTCTGTCCAGTGTAGTCAGCTCAAGGTACTACTCCGATGAAGGTCGCAGCAACACCACAACTGAGACCTCCAAGTTCACCATAATCAGCAGTGGTGGATACTCGTGTAAGAAAGGATAGCAACGAAATGAAAGTCTCGACCGTACACAGGAAGCGGAAAACAACACAGTACGAGCAGACTTCAACAGCGTTAAAAGAGACTAGGAAAGAAAGTCGTTGTGGTAGTATGTAGGCAAGACACAGACATACACGAGGTACATTCTTTGATTACGGATGCTACCACCCAGATCTTTCAGATACTTCACGCACGAGCAGCTCGCCATCTGAAAGCAGTCAGTCACACATTACTAGACCTACTTTTGCGCACAGGTGTAAACTCTTTGGACACACATATATGCATACCTATACGTAAGGGGTTAAGGCGACCCGCAAAGAGATGTGTGTGTATTAGTACATATCAGGTATACGTAGTGTAGGCAATCACCGACACCATGTGCGCACGATGGCGTGACAGTCACCACTGCGACACCGGCACTGCAAAATAGCACATTCTTTGCAGCAGAAAGGAAACGTGGTGGTGAGCAAACATACCCCAGAAGAGCACGCGAGCGTTTGAAAGAGAGTAGTATCGCTTATAGAAGGCTTTGAAGTTGATCATAAGTGAGGGTAGGTATGATCTCCGGGTTTCCTCCACTATCCTGAGCGTAAGCGCTGATATCTGGAAAGATAGTCTTCATGCGTAGGCTATACAAAAGAGAACTAGGTTGTGAGTAAACCCCTCTCATTTCATACAGCACTACCCCCTGGTAGCTCAGCTTGACACGTTTGATTAGTGCTGCCTCGTCGTCTGATGCAGTTTCTGCAGCGCCTGGTTGCTCGCTAGTAGTTGACCACTGATCTTTGTGGATGTCCTCTTTATCAGCTTCTCCTTGTGGCGAAGTCTCCTGAGCCTCCTCCAAACTCATTTTTTTAATGGGAGTAGCTCTGTGTACTGTGCCTTCAAGGTTTTGGTCACCATCAACTCCGGGTAATGTGGCTTCGATCCGCCATCCTTCTTGGCGAAAAACATCCACATCGTAAGCTACACGTGGCTGTTAAACAGCATCTAGATACACGCTAGCCAGATTATAGAAGTCGTGCGTATTAATTGATGCCACAGGATATGTAGTGTGCTCAGCATACGTATACGCATTGAGAAATGAGTATAAGGAACCCTTCAAAAGCTCAGCAAATGGCTCCTTTACAGGATACTTCTTGCTGCCTGACAGCACTGAGTGCTCAAGTATATGTGGCACTCCTGTCGAATCAGAGACAGGTGTTCGAAAACTCACGCAAAAAACCTTTTCCTTCTCCTGTGGTGCCGCAGCGATACTCACGACACGTAATCCTGTTCGAGAATGAACGTAGTACGCTACATGCAACTGCATTTCTGGCACCGGTACTTGCCACATCAGTTCAAAAGCAGGATGCTGTGGCTGCTGAGTACGAACGCAGTGACCATCCCGCATTGTGTTTTCACCCGTACACACTGCCGTATTGCCAGTCATTGCACCAGAGGGAGTCACAGGGGCTGCGAGAGCGAAGAGGTGGCCTCCAGATATTGCCTCCTGCCCGCCGGAGAAGTTCCGTGGCTTAGCCCTGTTGTGAGAAATTGTAGCGTATGCTGCTGCACCGTTACATCTTTTTTTACAATCGGACAGCATCGTCCACCCACCGAACAATGACCTTTCAGAGATAGTAAGGGCTAACGAAGGCTTCACACTCTGAACAACGGGGACACTTCCCGCCTGAGACTGAGCGTCTTTCGCTGATGCTACGAGAGATACACCGGCGACCGCATGCGCCTGCCGTGAAGTATTCAGTCTTTTTCGCGCCCTCTTTCTCGGGATTTGTCTCAGCTGCATTTGACAGCGGACAAAATGTCAACGTCTCCAGAGAGAAAAAAGTATAGGGGCTTCGACAACGCAGCATGCGCAGCAACCCTCCACGCCTACCACAACTAAAGTTGATGGTCTCCTCACTGCAGACATCCTCATGTTCTCCGACGCGCTGGGGTTGGACACTAGCTGCGAAGGAACCTGACTGCTTCAGAAGATCATTTGTGGGGGGGGTGAGGTCCACGACAGAGCGGCGATCGCGATGGCAGGTATCAAGATGACTGGCTTCGCATGAGCGCCGGGGCAGAAGTGATGGCTGCGTCTACCTCACAACAACATGTAGACAGCAACAATGGAGGCAAGAGCAATGCTGCTGCCTTGTAAGCACGCAGCGAACCAGCCGCGGTGGCAAGAGTGGCTCTCCACGCGGCTCTAGCAGCCATCCTCAAAGGCAACAGAGAAACTCTACGGAAACTGCAGAAGTCACTGCTAGCATACCATGGTAAACTTCTGCTGTCCACGCGTGCGCCTGTCCCTGCTGGTGCTGCTGTCCTTACAGTGTTCAGCAGTGTTCTTCTACTGATACTCCTCCTGCCAAGGGTGCTCCACGAACCAGGGTATGATGTACACGTGATGAACTTTTCCGGGTGAGTTTGTGAAATACACGTAGAGTTCTTTACCCGCGCTGTTGTGTACAGAAGTGACGCCGCCGCCGTCAGGGGCTTCGCAACTGCATTTGCCGCACAGCTGACGTCTACTCTTGGACACGAATGTGTAGCCACTGAAAAAGGTACGTACACGTTGCTACTGGTACTGCTACTGTCACATGTGTGAGCTACGGGTTGGGAATTGCGCTGCACAGGCGTGGCCTGTCCTGGCACGATACAGAGAAGCGGATACCGCACACCACGTTGTGCTGTGGTTACGGAACATAGGGCCTTGTAGAAGATGCCTGGGTAAAGCGGGCAGTGTCGGACTCTGGCCGCATGCACTCCGCTCTCCATTGTGATGGTAGCAGAGGCGGATGGAAGCTCTGTTGCAACGCTCTGACTAGGTGGTGCCAGCAGCGTGCAATCTACAGAGGAAGGACCACGGACACCACCATCAAGGAAGCTGCCGGTGCTTACAAGTCACGGCGAGAAAGCGGCTGCGCAGAAGACCACTTTTGTGCTCGGGGACACGCCAACAACAGCTGACGAAAACTTAATAGCACATGTCTTTTCTAGGAAGTATCATAAAAAAAAGGAACGCAAACGTTACTTACAGCTGGGCCGTACCCACCCACCATCCTGCAAAGGACGGGGGCGGGGGGACCTGCAGCCGAGAGGGCGGGTTTGAAAAGGAGGGAGACCCGATTCGTCATAAAGGCCCAGATTTCATAGCATTTTCTAATGAAACA